>NC_134484.1:403896812-404086812 GCF_040206685.1 Ascaphus truei | reverse complement strand
CAGTCTCCAGGGGGAGTGAATTCCATATTCTCGCTGCTCTCGCTGTAAAGAACCCTTTTCCTTTGCTGCTGTGGAAACCTAGGTTCAAAGGATAGTCCCATGTTTGAAATGGTTTCTATTTCTGTTTCATCTCTAAGGTTTTTAAACCTGAAAATTCAGGAAGGAGAAGCTCACAATATCTTCTGTCCAGCGTATGACTGTTTTCAGCTGGTTCCTGTGGATGTCATAGAAAGTGTGGTTTCTAAAGAGATGGACAAACGGTATCTCCAGTTTGACATAAAGGTGAGTTACAAAGAGGCATTCTTTGCTGTGAACCGTGACCATTATTGTATAGGCCTAAGAAACACTGGGGATTATCCAAAGCTACATGTAGTTTTCCACATGAATGGAATTGCATTGATGCTTCAGTGCCTTCTTTATTCTTTTCCCAGTATTATAGCACAGCTTACAATTCATCCCCATTATTCTACTGATTACTTACTCGGTGAACTGACTTTTCTATTTTTTTTTTCCATTATTATTATTAGCACTGCTGTTTATTATATTATAAGAATGGTCCCTGATGGGGGCCACAACAGTGATCTACTAATAAAAAGCGTTTCTTCTTCAACTACAGTCCTGTGAATGCCAGCCCGATGTGTGTGTGTGTGTGTGTGTGTGTGTGTGTGTGTGTGTGTGTGTGTGTGTGTGTGTGTGTGTGTATGTATATATATATATATATATATATATATATATATATATATATATATTTACATAGTTACATAGTTACATAGTAGATGAGGTTGAAAAAAGACTTCCGTCCATCAAGTTCAACCTATGCTAAATTTAGACAACAGATACTTTATCCTATATCTATACTTATTGATCCAGAGGAAGGCAAACAAAAAACCCCATTAAGGGGAAAAATTAATTCCTTCCTGACTCCAAGAATTGGCAATCGGATTAATCCCTGGATCAACATCCTTCCAATGTATACTTATTTGGTATATCCCTGTATACCTTTCCCATCTAAAAAGATGACCAACCTTTTTTTGAACAAATCTATTGTATCTGCCATCACAGTCTCCATGGGTAATGAATTCCACATTTTAACTGCCCTTACTGTAAAGAACCCTTTCCTTTGTTGCTGGTGAAATTTCCTTTCCTCCAACCTTAAGGGATGGCCCGAGTCCTTTGTACTGCCCGTGGGATGAATAGTTCTTTTGAAAGCTCCTTGTATTGTCCCCAAATATATTTGTATATAGTTATCATATCCCCTCTTAGATGCCCCTCTTTTCTAATGTAAATAAATCTAATTTAGCTAGCCTCTCCTCATAAATTACATTTTCCATCCCCTTTATTAATTTGGTGGCTCTTCTCTGCACTCTCTCTACTTCCATAATGTCTTTTCTTAGGATTGGTGCCCAAAATTGTACTCCATATTCAAGGTGTGGTCTTACTAATGCTTTGTAAAGGGGCATAATTATGTTTACTTCCCTTCCATCCATTGCCCGTTTGATGCAAGATAAGATCTTGTTTGCCTTTGCAGCTACTGCATGACATTGGGCACTATTGCTAAGCCTGCTGTCTACAAGCACTCCTAAATCCTTCTCCATCAAGGATTCCCCCAATATATCTCCATTTAATTTGTAAGTCGCCTTTTTATTCTTGTATCCCAAATGCATAACCTTACATTTATCTGTATTAAACCTCATCTGCCATTTACCTGCCCACGTTTCCAGTCTCTCCAAGTCCTTCTGAAGAGAAATTACATCCTGCTCTGATTCTATTACCTTACACAATTTAGTATCATCAGCAAAGATGGAGACTTTGCTCTCGATCCCAACCTCAAGGTCATTAATAAACAAGTTAAAAAGCACCGATCCCTGAGGTACCGATACCGATCCCTGAGGTACTCCACTCACGACTTTAGCCCAACCTGAAAAAGTTCCATTTATGACAACCCTCTGTTGTCTGTCCTTTAACCAGTTTTCAATCCTGGTGCATATATTATTACTGAGTCCAACTTTCTTTATTTTGTACACCAACCTCTTGTGTGAAACCGTATCAAAAGCCTTTGCAAAATCTAAGTAGACCACATCAACAGCATTACCCTGGTCTAGATTCCTACTTACCTCCTCAAAGAAACAAATAAGGTTAGTTTGGCAAGATCTATTCTTCATAAATCCATGCTGACTATTACTAAGAATTTTATTTTTCATTAGGTATTCCTGAATATTATCCCGTATTAAACCTTCAAGTAGTTTCCCTACTATTGAAGTCAGGCTTACAGGTCTGTAATTTCCCGGTTGTGATCTGGCTCCCTTTTTAAATATAGGCACCACATCTGCTTTACGCCAATCTTGTGGTACTGAGCCTGTGGAAATGGAGTCCTTGAATATTAAATATAATGGTTTTGCTATTACTAAGCTTAACTCCTTAAGAACTCTTGGATGTATGCCATCGGGGCCAGGTGCCTTATTAACTTTAATTTTTTCAAGTCGGTTATGAATATATATATATATATATATATATATATATATATATATATATATATATATATATATATAAAATGATACTATATCAAGTGCGCAAAAACAATAGGGTTGATGAGTTAAATCTATATGGAGCCACAATGCTGCTTTTAACACCGAAAGCATATATATAGAATATCTATGGAGGAAAGTGCATTCGGCGCAAAAAGACAACTATAGTGAAAAGATCCCAGTATCAATACCTAGAAAAGAGAGCTAGTGGGTATATATTCGTAGATCGTAGATCGTGGATTGCATGATATAGTACTATAAACATATATAAGCAATATTGGAATAGAGGAAATGTATCAAAGATGTAATAAAAAGTCAATGTTACCATAATTCTGAGAGTGGGTGTGCTATAACAACGTGCAGTTTCTCTGTATATTCTCTTTGGATCACAAGAAATGCCACAATATTAAATATCTCTGGCTTAAAGTCCTAAAGCCAATATGTGATGCAAAAAGTGAAAGTTTCTCACTGGATACAATGTAACCAGTCTCCTTGTGCTGTAGGAGCTTGTATCTCACTGTGTACCTCACCGGGCATCTCCAGGCAGATCATATATATATTATATTTATACACACACACGTGTGTTCGGCCACAAGGGAGTTCTCTTGGTGTGGGGACGTCTCCAACAATAATAAAGGTGCCATGGACATTTCGTATAGTAAAACAGGACAGTCCTGTACTGAATACGGTTATAACTTCACCTGATAACAGGCTGGTGGTTTCCTGCGGACGGGCTCTCACTTGTGTTATGTTGGGCTCCCCAGGGATGACAGAAGACTGACCTGGGATACCAGCTCCTGGGGTATCTGCCCACGGCACTAGCTGCACAGATTTGGCCCTTTATGAGCGACCTTCCCTTTGCTGTCCTGGCCCCGCGCACAAGAGTGCAGGATCCACAGCCTAACTGGCCCTTACCAGGCATTGCCTCCTCATTATGGGGGACTCCTAGATCCCGACTCACCCTCTTGGTTGTTTCTTAAGTAGTGGAAGCTGACCACCCCGTAGCTAGGACACACCAGAGATTTCTATGGGGCAGAGGTGGCACCAACCCAAAACCAAAACTAAAATATTTGAAAACAAAAAATAATAATGCTGTAATTGTTTTGGGGTTTTTCTGATTACCAGGGATATCTTCGATAACCAGCAATGCATCGCACTACAATGGCAGCAACAGGGTTAAAGATGCACCGTAGGAATAATACAAAGTCCGCTGTACAGCGCTTGTGTTGCATTTACATTTTGAGTTTGAGATCTAATAATATTATACATCCACGGGGCTGGCATCCCTAAGCCCCTTAAGGCGTACCCTGTATGTCATGGCCCCTTGCTCGTTTTCTAGGGAGAACGCGGTCTGGGACCCGGGAAGCTGTGAACAGACCCTCTCCTTCCGTTCATGTCACCACGATGGGAATGTGATGATGTCTTTGCAACTTTTTGGAATTTACGTGGCACCTCCCCACCCACCAGGCAAAGCCTGTGGCACTGGAGGGGTTAACTTTGCTTCGGAAAAGCACTGCAGGCGTCCCCTTAAATCAATGTATATTGAGTTCATTTATTTCATATTTGCTTACCCTAAAATCCCAATTTGCTCACATCCCCTTTTTGATCTAAGGCATTTGTTGAAAACAACACTGCTATTCGATGGTGTCCAACTCCAGCCTGTGAGAGAGCAGTTCGGCTCAAGAAGCAAGGCTCCAACAGTTCTGGATCAGATGCACTTACCTTCCCTTTGTTACGAGCCCCAGCGGTGGACTGCGGAAAAGGACACCTGTTCTGCTGGTGAGTGTTCCTCCGCCCAGAGAGTTGCTTAAATAGGTACACATGCAGAATCACTGGTATTGGTTGAGTTCACCAGCACCGAAATAAGAACACAGAAAGAATGATAAGCTAGATGTGTTCCCTCTACATAAGCTGATGTAGAGTGCAGGCGTAGTAGATGCTCTTGCACGTTAAGCGCTGGCGTGAGTTTGAACGCGGTTGTGCAATTTGCAATGCCGGCAAATGCAGCGGTAACGTGGCAAATTGTGTAATTTTGCAAACGGATCCAATACAATGTTGAACGTTGCGGCACAATAACGGGTGCAATGATGTCTACTACATCTGTATGTTTCAATGCAGCATACTTGCAATTTTAAATGAGGGATCCAAGGTCCCTGATCTTTACTATTGTTTAAGGTAATTTACTATTGTTTAAGGTAATGGGCCATATTTTCGAAGCAATGCTATCCCATAAGACACTTTACAGGCACTCTTGGTAAATCTGGGACAAATGGGGAATGCATATGGCACCCATGTTGTAGGAAATTAGGCATTATGGACCAGGACTGCATTTTGAGCATAATAGTAGGTATACATGATAACATGGTGTTCTTTACGTGCGTTTTGGTGAGTAAAACCCAATTAGAAATGATTGTGAATTTATTGTTTGTTGTAAACAAGTTACAAGTATATATGTGTGTGTATATATGTGTATATATATGTACACACACTGTATATATATATATATATATATATATATATATATATATATATATATATATATATATATACTGAGTTAAGTTATGGTGAGTAAAAAAAGTGACAAAAACCCTCCACAGGAAAGCAAATATGCAAATATAGCTGTATGTCTTAGGCAGGTCTGCAACCCCGCCTTTCCCCATTATCACCCAGCATACAGCACTTCCACTGCAGCAAGGGATTCTGGGAAATGACATGCAAATGAGCACACAGTGTCACTTTTTGCCTCAATAACCATTTTTAACATGGTTCCCTATAGGCTTAAGCTTGCTGCATGGTCACAGCTTCGAGCACAGCCAGGGTTAAGGTGCATACCCAGAAAACCACCCACAGACAGCTGTTTCGACCTTGATGGGTCTCATCAGTGTGGGGTTGATTTTACTGGGAATGCAAGAGAGGCTTATGGGATAGGCCAAACCATAATACTGAGTTAAGTTATGGTGAGTAAAAAAAGTGACAAAAACCCTCCACATGTGTTCTCTATTAAAATGGACATTTCCATACAGATCGGTACATATTAACTTGTGACATAGGAGTTTCTGAAGATCTTTCATATGAACATTCCAGTCATTTATAGCTTTCTGCAGTAGAAGTCTTCTTGCATTGGGCAGAATAATGTGAAGACTAGAACCAACCTCATATGGTCTGTGTCCTCTTGCATCCTCTAGTTGAGCTCCTTTCTTATACCCCACTATTAGATTGTGCATCATTTATAAAGCAGACGAAATGTGAGAATGTAAACAGTAGCCACTGCAGGAGGCAACATTATCTGTGCCCTGGAACAGGATTGTGTTTTTTCTGTCTTCAGGCTGCCAGCACTCCTTAGCCTAGCTCAATGTTTCCCAACTCCAGTCCTCAGGGAACCCACTTAGGGATATCCCTGCTCCAGGACAGGTGGGTCAATCAGTGAGTGGCTCAATCATTTTGACTGAGCCACCTGTGCTGGAGCAGGGATATCCTTAAGACCTGACCTGTTGAAGTTGCCTGAGGACTGGATTTGGGAAACACAGGCCTAGCTGTGGCAACAATGTTGCGACCCCTTGTGGGTTTCTTGGCTTCAGCCAGTTGCCTTGGCAACCCCCTGCCTTTTTACCAGGATGGACTGCTCCACCTCCCCTTGCCAGGTGGTATTGTCCCAGTTAATTTCCATCAGCCCAGACCAGCATGCTGTCTTTTAGTCCCAGCAGCCATCTTGAGCAGTCATCTCTCCTATCCTGAAAAACTTACTGATTTTTACCTATCCCTATATTTTGCATTTAGCCCACTTCCCCCACAGCTCCAATTCCCCTCCATTGCTCTCATGTCCCAGTGTTCCCTCAGTACTTTTACCCCCTTTTTATTTGTATGTTGTTGCCCCAAATAAACACTTCAGCTAGTAAGAAGGTTCCCTTGCTTGATATATGAAATTGAGTTAACCTGCCTGTCGCTACGCATCTATCAGGGTGTGCTTAGTCCAGAACAATCAGTCTTGTAACTATCCTAGACTGTCATAAACTCAGAACGTTTTGTTAAAGGTGCCTCACAAAAGCGTTGTCCCTTGCCAATTCTGTAAGAGCACTGCGAGCAATCGATTTGCTGTCATAATTAATGCGTAACTCCATAAATGACTGATGACTAGTTTGTGCCTTATTGTAAATTGGATCAAATATTTGAATGCTTTGTTAACCTCTTCAAATAAAAGCAAAAATTGTCTGGCCACATCAGTTCTCTTCCTGTTATGTGTTTTGAAAGAAAGTTGGCTTAAGCGCAGGGGTACAAAACCATAACAGCAAATTTCTCATGCAAAATTACAGTTTTATATTAAAAAATAAATTGAACACGTATAGTAACGGTTTATGTGACAGATACATTTGTGCAAATTGCTGCTTGTTGCTGCTTTATGAACATGAAGTAAAGAGAAGGTCTTATGGGAACTCTGGTGTTATTTGAGAATCTCGCCGGTTTCTATGACAAAGATATTGTAAATAATTTAGCCCAGGAACACCCGAGGCTACATCACAATGGCAACCAGGATCTGATGGCCATTTAATGTGATTTCAAGATGTCATGTGATCTGAAAGATGCCATTAAAGCTATAAATAAGATTGCTGATGATGCTTATGCGGTGAAGAAGAAAATACGTGTCGTTTTCTGTTAGCTGCTGATCATAGTTATAGGGAAGACCTAGGAGAAAATAATCTGTATATGAAATAATAATAAGGCTGTGTGCCCTTCCCTGGCTCCGTAGCCGTATATATTACATTTTTGACCTTCATTTTGAGGCACTGATTGCGTTGTTCCTGTCTTGATATCTAAACTACTTTTGAGGGTTATTTAGTAAAGTATCCCAATTAACCAGTGTAAAAGAATTTACCCCGATATATCACATGAAGCTCTCCTATTGCTTTCCTTTCCTTTGATAAATCGGGTGCTTTAGGAAACTCTAGTAAAGAGACTCCTTAATGATGATTTCATAACCCCATGACACTACAAATTAAGCTTTTATGCCAGAGCTACAGTCTTATTTTTCTCATGTTAGTGGTTTACGATCAATTCTAATTACTGCTCTGGTTTATTGAATAGTTAGATTGCATTCCCAAATATTCTCCCTTCCTCCGTAGACTTTAGATCTGATTTCATATGTTCCGAATTGGCCGCTCACAATGCGATTGGCTAAAACATATTGAATCGGGCCCTTACCTGTAAAAATATGAGACCCGCTTAAAGCGGGAAAAGAAAGATTCCTGGTTAGAAGACAAAAGGGCTTACATGTTATATTTTTTAGGGAGTGTCTGGGTGAGGCTCACGAACCTTGCGACTGCCAAATATGGAAAAATTGGCTTCAGAAGGTTTCGGAAATGAAGCCAGAAGAACGTAAGTATTTTGTTTTTGGAAGTAACCCATGCTGTTCTGAATGCACTTATTTGTATGTTCAAGTTCTTGTTGTCGAGCATGAATAACTTGAGCAGGTGGCAGTAAATAACACTGACTTATGCAATGTGCATTGGAATGCAGCCCTGGTACATCAGCCCTGGTACATCTAGCGATGTAGGGATGAAGTCGCTGGTTTCCATAGATCTAAAGGATTCTAAAATGTTTGCTAATTCATCTCGGGGTTTTGTTTCCGCACATACTATGTCCCCATCCAAAGCCATGTGCTTCAGACAGCCTTGAATTTAGGGTGGGTGCGATTACAGAAAGTTGCAGTTACAGGGGGAAATGTCCTCCCTCATGACCCACATTTTTGACAACTAGAAGCAAATGGAAAATAAGTTAGTTCAGTAGAAGTAAAGGAGAATGCATTAGGGCTCATTAGCTGTGGAGTAAGATTCTGAAAATATTTTTGGCCATCATTATGTGTCCAGTATGATCTGTCACCATCTGAAAAGAAAGCTACAGAAAGAACACTACAAGGTCCCAACCATGAGCATATCGAACTTCTTTGGTGCTGGAGCTCAGCTCCTCAATAGCTCTTAAAGCTGCAGTTGAAGCAATATCCTACGTGTGTGTATTTTTTTAAAATCAGTTCTGTACTATGAGAAAATACTTGAAGCATTACAAAATATATATAGTATATTATGTTAAAACAATATGTATTATAATGTAACAAGCATTTGTTGTTTCTATAGCAACCATTTACAAAGTCACATCCCTTTCTCTTCTGAGACAGGATCTGGCACACCCCTGTTTGAGACCTGCCCTCTCTCTAGCAGTGCAGCAATTGAATCTAGTGACTGCCTGGTCACATGTTCTTCCCCACAGAACTTTGCATCTTGGTTTCTATTTTGCTGCACCGACAGCCATTTAGTGAACCCCCGATCGATGAGCAACTTAGCTAATCACGTGTCAGTGTGTCGATTTGTATTGATGCACATATTGAACGGAATTTTTTTTTTTGAACTGCAGCTTTAAGTTGTCTCCAGCCCCGCCCAGCTCGGCTGCAACCCTAAGATCTTGCTTTGTTGTTGAAACCGCTGCACACAGAACACCACTCATGTCTGGAATGAGCATAGCAGAATCACAGGGAGCTGCAGAGGCTGCTAAGGAATATATTTTATTTATTTATTTATAAAATGTTTTACATTGAGAGTTACCTCTCGTTTTCAAGTATGTCCTGGGCACAGAGTTATAATGACAAATACATGGTTACTACTACATAGTTACATAAAGTGAACAGGGTTGTACATAATATACAAGACATTGCATGCACAGTTAAAGATAATATATATATTATAGGCGTATATAGCAGTTACAGACCAGATTAAAATGTGAGGCACCTTTAATATTGAAAGACCTTGGACAGGTGGTGGCTGTTACAGGGAAAGTTATACACTGGTAGTGAGACATCATGAAAGCGGAGTCAGTTTGGATTCCTATCATTCAACTGGAGTAACCTTGTAATGTGCCTCGCAGCACTGACTGTCTTAGGCAATTACTGCTGACTGATTTATTGAAGCTGATACCTGTGGGAAATGCGCTGCTTATTTGTGCGGGCCTTTGCACGCGGCTAGAAAGTAGTGCGCTGGGCAAAAAAGCTTCTACGGTCTGTAAAGTGTATTCACTCTCTTGGCAACAAAATCAAACCATCAAAAGTGAGCAACGGTGGTTTCCAAATCTAGGATAGAGTTCATGAACCATTGACTCCAACTCGCCCTTCTAACCCTAGACCCTGGCTAAATTCGCACACTTGCATGCTACGTTCCTCTGAACGCCTCTGGGGGAGATCTCACCCTCTCGCAGACTTCCTTCACTACAAATTTATGCTATCCTGTTTCAACTCTGCCCTCTCCCAGGCTAAACAAACCTACTTTTCTTCACTAATCAACCCTACTTTTCTTCACTAATCAACACGCATAAGTCTAACCCGCGCCAATTCTTCTCTGTCTTTGACTCTCTACTCAGACTAGAAAAAAGACAGGGATTAGGGAGTGATCGACTAAATCATACAAATTGTAATTTGGAAAAATAATGACTTCCAATCGATAATTATCAGTAAATAGGTGCAACTGTGAATTGAAGTGAATCATGAAAAGTGAGGGGTGCAATGTGTTTGCATCCCAGAAGAAAATTCACTTATATGCACACTACTCAGGTATAAAATATAACCTTTAATATTTGATACTTAAAACATATATTACCGAAAAAAATGGTATACTAAACATTAAAAATGGATTAAACGGTTGTTAACAAACAAGAACCAAAATGCAGCTCTCATAAATCTAAATAATCCAGTCAATAATTGATACTGGAATCTTAGAGGCTGAATAGGGTGCAACCAGCACAGGTGAGCCCAGAGGCTCCACAGTTGCACACACTAGCACACTAGATGTATTTATACGTGCAGCAGCAAGGGTTAATCGCTACATACATATGAATCAAATTTGGCAACACCAGCAGAGTGAAGCCACAACCTAGCTGCTACACTATTGTTGTATATCACAGTTGCACACACTAGCACACTAGATGTGTTTCCACGAGCAGCAACAGAGGTTGATCACTATATACATGTGAATACAATTAGGCAACACTTGTGCTAGTGTGCTAGTGTGTGCAACTGTGATATACAACAATAGTGTAGCAGCTAGGTTGTGGCTTCACTCTGCTGGTGTTGCCAAATTGGATTCATATGTATGTAGCGATTAACCCTTGCTGCTGCACGTATAAATACATCTAGTGTGCTAGTGTGTGCAACTGTGGAGCCTCTGGGCTCACCTGTGCTGGTTGCACCCTATTCAGCCTCTAAGATTCCAGTATCAATTATTGACTGGATTATTTAGATTTATGGGAGCTGCATTTTGGTGCTTGTTTGTTAACTACCGTTTAATCCATTTTTAATGTTTAGTATACCATTCTTTTCGGTTATATATGTTTTAAGTATCAAATATTAAAAGTTATATTTTATACCTGAGTAGTGTGCATATAAGTGAATTTTCTCCTGGGATGCAAACACATTGCACCCCTCACTTTTCATTCTACTCAGACTATCCTCAGCTGCCTCTTCTTCCTCCATCTCACCTCAGGACTTTGCTGACTAATGAAAAGGTGGAATCCATACGTCAGAACATCCCCTCTGTTTCCTTCTCCCATCCTACACCGTTTCCTAACTCTCTTCCTGCCTTCCTTGACGCTTTTTGTCCCAGACGAGGATGTGTCACTGCTGATCTCGTCTTCTCCATCTACCACTTGCCCTCTTCACCCCATTCCCTCCCATCTCCTAAAACCTCTTTCTACTACTATAATCCCTAAGCTCACACACATTTCTAACGCCGCCCTCTAATTTGGTACCTTTCCCTCCTCCTTCAAACATGCAACAGTTATACCATTACTCAAAACAGCAAGCTTGACCCTACCTCTCTTTCTAACTCTTGACCTGTCTCCCTCCTGCCTTTTGCCTCTAAACTCCTTGAACGTCTTGTATTCTCTCGCTTGCTCCATTTTCTCAACACCTATTGTCTCCTAGACCCTTTACAATCTGGCTTCCGCACTGCTCACTCAACTGAAACAGCCCTAACTAAAATAACTAATGACCTCCATGCTGCCAAAGACAGAGGTCATTCCACTCTGCTCATATTACTTGACCTCTCTGCAGCATTTGACACCCTCTTCTCCTTCACATTCTCCATGCTCTTGGTATTCGTAACAAAGCTCTAACCTGGATCTCCTCATTACCTCTCCCATCGTACTTTCAGTGTCTCTTCTGCTAACACCTCCTCCTCTTCTATCGATCTTTCTGTGGGGGTACCCCAGGGCTCTGTCCTGGGACCCCTTCTCTTTTCTCTGTACACACTTTCTCTAGGTGACCTAATCACATCTCTTGGGTTTAAATATCACCTGTATGCTGACGACACACAAATTTACTTTTCAACCTGTAAGAGACGTGTTCAGAGGTATGCAATGGAGACTGTTTTAAGGTGAAATTAAAATAAGGCTTTATTGCGCCTGTTGCTTTAAACACAGCAAACATGTAAATCAGCAAACAAAATCCGCTCCACTCTGGAGTATATATACACTTTTGATCAAGCTCTCTAACTGCATGGTTAGCCCAGCGATTCACCAGCCCAAATCATAGAGACATTCATATACTTAGATAGACATAGATAATAGTCTTAAAAGAAAAGTCCTATCTGTAAGCTGGGTTGCTGGAGGGGAAGGCTTCTTTGTTCTCCTGGTGTCCACACCCATCTGTGATAAGACAATGTCAGGATCGAGGTATAGAAGTATTATCCCCTGTGTCTTGTTGTCAGCTTGCAGTCTCTTTTGGCAGGCTCAAGACGTCTGTCTCCTTGTTCAGCCCAGTTGTGGACTAAGGAGTCGCACTTCCTGTCTCAAAGGCAGGCTTTTTCTAACCCCTGTAATCAGCCAGATGGTGTTAGTTAATTGCCTACCAGCCATTAACCACCACACTGCTGGATTAGAGGCACATTTGTGAACAGGGATAAGTCCCCTGTTACACAACCCCTGACACCTGCTGTACAGACCAAAGTTTCTGAATTTCTCTCTGCGATATCTTCCTAGATGGCCCTCCGCCGCCTTAAACTTAACATGTCAAAAACAGAGCTCCTCATACTTCCTCCCAAACTTGGCCCTACTACCTCCTTCCACATTACTGTTGGAAATACGATCATTCACCCAGTAGCCCAAGCACGCTGCCTAGGGGTCACACTCGACTCCTCTCTCACATTCTCCTCTCATATTTAAAGCATATCTAAAACCTGACGCTTTTTCCTCCGCAATATTACACAGATACGCCCTTTCCTCTTGCTTGACTGCTAAAACTCTGACTCAGGCCCTCATTCTCTCCCGTCTCGATTACTATAACCTCCTGCTGTCCGGCCTTTCTGCCTCTCACCTGTCTCCCGTACAATCTATCTTTAACGCTGCTGCCAGAATCACTCTACTCTTTCCTAAATCTGTCTCAGTGTCTCCCCTGCTGAAATCCCTCTCCTGGCTTCCTATCAAATTCCGCATCTCACACTCAATTCTCCTCCTCACTTTTAAAGCTTTACAATCTTCTGCCCCTCCTTACATCTCAGCCCTAATTTCTCGCTATGCCCCATCCCGACTCTTGCGTTCTGCTCAATGATGTCTTCTCTTTACCCGCTTTGTATCTAAAGCCCTCTCCCGACTTAAACCTTTCTCACTTATTGCCCTGCACCTCTGGAATGCCTTTCCCCTCAATACCCGACTAGCACCCTCTCTATCCACCTTTAGGACCCACCTTAAGACACACTTGCTTAAAGAAGCATATGAGTACCACCATAGCTAATACTATACACATGATACATAAAGCTTGGCCCCTTGCAGACAGACTTACCAGTATGCCCTCCTACTGTCTCTGTATGTTCCTCCTACCAATTAGATTGTTAGCTCTTCGGAGCAGGAACCCCTCTTCCTAAATGTTACTTTTATGTCTGAAGCACTTATTGAAGCACTTATTCCCATGACCTGTTATATGTATTATATGTTATTTACAGTATGTGATTGTCACTTGTATTACTACTTGGAAGCGCTATGTACATTAATGGCGCTATTTAAATAAAGACAGACATACATACATACATACATACAACTCAGGAGCAGAATGTACAACTGGGGGGATTGTAGCCTGCCTCAGTGTGAGGTGCCAAAGAATCAGCACCTGTTACTGGTAGAGACAATGGGAACCATGTACCAAATTCTAAGGCTGAGTCTTGTCATTAGAAGACCTGCTTATAAAGCTATGTGATTTAGAATAAATAAATATGGTTACCATTAATGCAAATATAGGGTTCTTCATAGGATTCATGGAGGTCATGAATTGAACTATCCCTAGTAACTCTGTGACTTTAGTTTGTTCCATTTACTTAGCCATTTTAATCTCTCCTGTGTTTGTGTGAATAGCTCTCCAATAGCATCTGTTTCTCTTGTAATAACATCTAGTTGTAGGAGTCAGTGAGGCTTTTGAAGATGCTGCCAACTGCCTGTGGTTATTAACGAACTCCAAACCATGCGCCAACTGCAAGTCTCCCATTCAGAAGAATGAAGGCTGTAACCACATGCAGTGTGCCAAGGTAGGATACATCAATTAGAAATTAAATATATATAACCATAAGGTAATCACAATCTGCTCAATGTTGGTATGGCTGCAATGTTGATGCTGTTTTTTTCCTGTCCCATCTGCCCGTTAACCCGATATTTTGTGGTGGACACTGAACGAATCTCACATCTGATCCCCTTAGCAGCATTGAATGCAGGGAGTTGTACAGTAGCTCTGCCCCTGATATAACAGTAAACACTGAGGCTGGGATTATGGTCCCTGCGCGGCCGCGTGCCAACGAGCACGCCACCGCGCACACTCCTGCAGCCCAAGCGATTTGTGAACTTGGCTGCAGGAGATTGTAGATGCGGGGGCGTCACAAAGCTGGTTCGCCCTCATTGGCTGAAGCAGCTCACGTGCGCCGACGTCGCGCGACAGCCGCCTGAAAATACAACATTTGTTGTATTTTCAAAATGCTAACGTGCCTCTTCGCCGGCAGGCACTGGGGTAACTTGCATAGCCCACTACAGGAAGAGTGCTTGCCGGGCGCACGCACGCAGCGACGCCGGCACCATCTCAGCCTTAGGCTGCGTCCATGCTGCCGAAGACCGCGCGGAGTTGTGCGCGTGTGTGCCGTCACCCAAAGTTAGCGGGAGCGGTTTCTGGCCAGGCTAGATGCGATGGGGGCGTGGCTGTGATGTCACTGAGCTGGTTCGCCGTCACTGGGCGTTGCACCGTGGAATCAAATTGAGCTGATTCCTCGCATACCGCGCGCCCCTTCGCATGCGCGGTCCATGGCTGCGATCATTGCATAAGGCATTGTGACTGCGCCGCGCGCGCACATGCCTCCACGCGGTCTTCGGCAGCATGGACGCAGCCCAAGACATCTGAGCCACAGAGAGACTTATGGCAGTGTTTTCTCCTTTGTAAAAGTACTGACCGTAATATGCTAAATACAGAGCTCATACAGAGTGGCTCATACAGAGTGGCTCATACAGAGTGGCTCATACAGAGTGGCTCATACAGAGTGGCTTACCTATTAATCCATAATAACCGTTGACTAGAGATATCTTCAGAATACAAGGCTTTGTTCTTCATTGGTATTTGGGGGGAGGTTGTCTAGTGTGAAATATGAATGGACACTAGTGTCATTTTTGAACGACACAATAACGTTTTCCATTTCTCTGAGTAGAAGCACAGTAGATGCCTTGAATTGTGTAGTCATTTTTAGCATAGTATCATTTAGTTGTGTAGATGTAGATTTCCATACTCGAGTACTTAGCAGGCTCTTTCCATAACAAAAGGGATTGTGAGATTGTGTCTGAAATCCCCATTACCCAGGTGTATATTTATTATGTTAGTATATATGTAGCAGGAACTATGTAGGCAGACACTAACATTTAGCAGTACAATGATATAAAACATAGAGGGAGATAAAGTGAGGAGGGATCTTTCCACAGAAAGTTTAAAATAGAACTATTCATTTATCTCATTGAACTGTAACCCTTTATCCCTTTGGGATCCAGAGGGGCGGAAGGCACCAGAGTGGTGCTGATGGCACTTTGCCATCACGTGGCCGCTCCTCTGCGCGGTCATGCGATTGCGGCGGCGCTGATTACATGAAGTTCCCCGGCCTGCCAGATCCCTTTCAGCGCTCGGATAAAGCGCTCGGCGAAATGCATTATCTGGCGACAGATAACGGGACTGTCGGATGGCGTGGGCCACCTGTGTTGGAGAATAAGAGGAGGAGGTTAAAGAGCAGGTGTACAAATCAGGTCTGGGAAGGCAGTGTAGCACAGGAGATTAAACAGCAGCTTGGAAAGTGAGTCTATAGAACTGGTCAGAGCATTTAGAAAGCCAACTTCTCACAGCTGCAGGATTGGTGATGAAGGACAGAGTCCAGTTCTTGTATTCTTCAACTCCAATATAAATTCTGAATACAACATGTTTAATAATCTTTTTGCAGTGTAAATATGACTTCTGCTGGATTTGCTTGGAGGAGTGGAAGAAGCACAGCTCTTCCACGGGTGGTTATTATCGGTGCACTCGCTACGAGGTTATTACTCAAGTGGAGGAGCAATCGAAAGAAATGACAGTGGAGGTAAGAGGCACATATACAGTAAGGTCCAGTGCTGGTGACAGTCATGCTTTGTAATATCACGGGCTCGTCCTAATCAGTTCATTGTTTAATTGTCCAATTACTGTATTGTTGCTGTTCTGGAGAAAAATCTAAGTAAAATAATATTTGACTGGCCCGGTTCTGAAGCCCGTTGTGTGTGTTCCTGTAACTGCTTTGTAGTGTCCTTATCAGCGCCAGCCTTTCATGCACACTGGTGGAGAAAACAGGGGCACAAGTGGATGCCATATTCCCTACGATTGGCCATTGTGTGGTTCAGGAAATAGGTATTCGCTTACATTTCTAAAGCTATGAAACATATTTTAAGTTCAGAAGAGAACAATAATGGCAGCATAGCAGCAATTACCTGGGCGAGTGCTTTCACACCACTACAAAATGCATTGCTAAGTCAGGCTGCTGATGTTGTGTATGATGGTCAGCAATATGGACCTATTGTCTGGGGCTTCAGCCTGAAATAATGTGCAATTATCCGAAGGGTCTTCTGCACAGAGAGCCCAGGAACGTGGTCGCAGCCTTTGTCCTTCTACAGTAAATAAAATGAGTATCGGTTACAATTGTGTAGTATTAATGTTTACCTTTTGAAGATTTAAGGATAAAAAAAGCCCTATATAACAATGATTAATTATAGCTAGTAATGCAGTGTTAAATATTAGATCATAGCTAATAATGATGTCGTGTAATCATTCCCTTTATTAGTGTTGCATATTAATGACCGGATAAAAATGGCAGTGTTTAGGAATGCCCTTTATTTGACCAATTGCCACTATACTACTGAATATCCAGTACAAGTAATGCATTGCAGAGGAACAGTAGCATGTGCTTTAACCATTGGTGCACTTCAGGGGTCTACAGTAAATAGACAGGTCAGTGAATTCTGTATTATGTCACCCGAGGGGGAATAGCTGCTTTCCCTCCCGCTATCTTAATCTGTCCCTTTGGAACCAAATTGACTTAACTGAAGACCAAACATGGTTCAAAACTCTGGAAGCATAAAAGCAAAGTATAATATTTTTCACCCGGGGCCGTTCCAAGCTTTATCATGTCCCATGTGACCCAGTTATTGCTGTTCTCACAGTCGCAATGTAATCAATAGGCTTTTGTAAATTCCTTTGTAAACTGAGCTTTTGTATATTAGGAAATACCGAAACCAAACATGGTAATTGGGTTAAATTGCTATATGTATCGCCTTCATGTTTCCTTATTTCAACAAAAGCACTATAACAATAAAAAGAAATGGGGGGCGACATGATATGCTTCAAGGAAGACGAGCCCGCAAAAAGGACACAAATAACCCTTACCATTCACGCAGGCCGTAGAACAAATGGGGAGGAGAGCGGGAGATGTATGGGGGGGGGGGAGAGAGCGTGAGACATGGGGGGGCGGGACGAGAGTGAGGGAAGTATAGGGGGGATGTGAGGAGGGGGAGAGATTGAGTGACATGGGAGGACTGTACATCTCTTTCCCCCTCCCCAGTACACGGGAAGCAAGGACATTGCAGATGCGAGTAAGAGCCAGTGCGCTCCTTAATACTGCCCCGCTCCTCTTCTTGCCCTCAGATCTCCTGTGCTGAGCACAGGAGAGGAGCGGGGAACTGTTCACCAGTGCGCTGTCATAACACAGCTGACCGGAGGGAGCAAGGAGAAGCTCTGATCTGCAGCAGCAACGTCCCCTCTCCCCTTTCACCGGGGAGAGAGAGCAGCGGTTTGGGGTTTCAAGTGAAGCACCAGTGCTATAAGCAGCAATGGATATAACTATAGCCAGGGTTTTATTAGTGGAAGAACTCTTGGAAACGTCACATAGTGATCATGTACATTTGCTTTGGGTTGTAATACCTTTTATCGAAAACAACATTGACATTCTTCATAAGTTAAATGGTCGTGTACAGAGCTTTTGAAGCGTCATAGTTTTCAGGTTCAAGCACCCCTTTTTTCTTACACACACACCAATGTGCCAATGTTATCCCTCTCCCCCTCCCTTTTCACCTAACAACCTTACCCTCTTACCTTTCATCATTGGCTTTGTGTTATCCTTTGGCGGTGTTGTCTTGCTGATGTGCCTGTATAAAATGGAAAATCGAGCGTTTTATAAATAAATTATATTAAAAAATATATATATATATATATATATATAAATACTTTTTTTGTATGGCTATTTCAAGTAGATAATTACTCCCCTGTGCTCCTTTTTTTTCCCTCTCAGGTGGAAAAGAAACACAAAAGATTTCAAGAGTTGGACAGATTTATGCACTACTATACAAGGTTTAAAAACCACGAACACAGCTATCAGGTAAACAACCAGCTACTTTTGGTTAATACACTGCACAGGTATTTTTGCTACATTGTAGGGGTCTCTTTTTTATTTATTTTTTCCAGTCTATGTGACAATGCAATTTTGATGTTAAATTGCAAAGCATTTTGAGCATTTTCTTTTCCTGCGCAGATTCCTCTCCCCGCCCCCTGCGTGGATTCCTCTGCTTGCCCCCTGCGCGGATCTCTCTCCCCGCCCCCTGCGCGGATCTCTCTCCCCGCCCCCTGCGTGGATCACTCTCCCCGCCACCTGTGCGGATCTCTCTCCCCGCCACCTGTGCGGATCTCTCTCCCCGCTTCCTGTGAGGATCTCTCTGCCCGCCCCCTGCGCGGATCTCTCTCCCCGCCACCTGTGAGGATCTCTCCCCCGCCACCTGTGCGGATCTCTCCCCCGTACGGATCTCTCCCCCAGCCCCCTGTGCGGATCTTTCCTTTGCCCCCATGCTGATCTCTTGCCCCCCCCCCCGTGCTGATCTCTCTATCCCCCCACCCCCCCGGGCTGATCTCTCTATCCCTCCACGGTGCTGATCTCTCTATCCCCCCACAGTGCTGATCTCTCTCTTCCCCCCCCCCCCCTCTGTGCTAATCTCTCTCCCCCCCGTGCAGATCTCTCACCCCCCCCTATGTGCGGATCTCTCTCCCCGCCCCCTGTGCAGATCTCTTCCCCCGCGTGCTGATCTCTCCCTCCCCCCGTGCTGATCTCTCTCTCCCCCCGTGCTGATCTCTCTCTCCCCCCGTGCTGATCTCTCTCCCCCCGCGCTGATCTCTCTCCCCCCCGTGCTGATCTCTCTCCCCCGTGCTGATCTCTCTCCCCGTGCTGATCTCTCTCCCCCGTGCTGATCTCTCTCCCCCGTGCTGATCTCTCTCCCCCCGTGCTGATCTCTCTCCCCCCCCGTGCTGATCTCTCTCCCCCCCCCCGGTGCTGATCTCTCTCCCCCCGTGCTGATCTCTCTCCCCTCGTGCTGATCTCTCTCCCCTCGTGCTGATCTCTCTCCCCCCGTGCTGATCTCTCTCTCCCCCCGTGCTGATCTTTCCCCCACTGTGCTGATCTCTTCCCCTCACTGTGCTGATCTCTCTCCCCATGCTGATCTCTTTCCCCCCCCCCTGCCGTGCTGATCTCTCTCCCCTCCATCCAGTGTTGGTCTCTCTCCCCCACCCATGTTGATCTCTCCCCCCCCCCTGTGCTGATCTCTCTCCCCCCGTGCTGATCTCTCTCCCCCCTGTGCTGATCTCTCTCCCCCCCTGTGCTGATCTCACCCCCCCGTGCTGATAACTCTCTCCCTGTGCTGATCACTCTCTCCCCCCCCCATGCTGATCTCTCTCGCCCCCCTCTCTCTCTGCTGATCTCTCCCCCCCTTCTCTGTGCTGATCTCTTCCTGTCTCTCCCTCTCCCCCTCTCATTATGTTTTTTTTTAAACTGGCACTCTGACGCCTCATTGTGATGCTTCTAATATGTATTATATTTTTGGATAGTTGCAATGTTTTCACCTTTCTCTGTTGCTAAAGAAATACGGTAATAATGCAAATCCTAAAATGTTTTTAAAGTCTGCAATGATGAACTAAATGTAACTCCGTCACTGATAGAAGGGCCTACAATACATTTCTGCGCAGTTGTGAGTCCCTCTAGCAGCAAACAGGTTAATATCGGGGCAGTAACTCCTTATAGTTCAAATTAAACCCACTCATGTCAATGAGGATTTTCAGACTATATTTTGTTACTCCCATCATTTTACTGCATAATGAACAAATTAAAATAAATCCTTTTCTGTAAAACAAAGTTCCGTTATAGACTTGCATCACAATTGTTGCATCGTTCAAAACGTAAAGGGGAATCTTATTTTTACAGGCATCTAAAATAACAACAAAAAACACAAAACCATACAAAATGGCCCAGCTGAGTTTGTGCATTGTGCTGTTGGGTTTATATTTTCTATATATTCACAACCCTACCGCTGGTTGTGACTGCAACGTAGCTCTCTGCAATGCGTAACATGATGCCGCTCCCGCCAGCTGGCAGGAATTATTCTGTATGTGATGGGTGTGGTACTAGGGTTATCATGGGAAGTGGGCGTGCCCTGGCCCAGCTTTCTTATCACTGGCTTGCTCTTGGCATACCCAGGAAAACTGGGGTTTTTTTTGTTCACCCTCCACGCTGATGGAATGGGTCTTTAATGGAACATTGCTTCCATGGCAAGTTATTGAGTCAGGTGAGCACTTTGCCAGTTATAAAAAGCAGGGGGAGTTCAGCACCCTCCAGCTGAAATCTAGTGGGACCGCAACGGATCCCCTCCACCTGCCTCGTGCCCTCCACCCCCCCCCCCTGTTCCCCCACTGCCTCCCCTCATGGTTGTGAATAGGGTTAAAGGGGGCTTTTTGCAGAGCAATTGCCTATTCAGGAGCAATACATATACAAAGGGGGCTTTTTGTATCTGAGGTCATAATACCACAATACTTAACCCTTTCAGCTCCCCCTCTCGTTTTAGTTGGAGCAACGTCTTATTAAAACAGCCAAAGAAAAGATGGAGCAGCTGAGTAGAGCTCTCAGTGAAGGTAAGCTGTGTGAGTGAAACTGAACCGTGTGAGTGTGTGAGTATACATAGCATGTATACTGTTCTTTTAATGTAACCATGTATTTTTTATAACTCTGCCCAGGACATATTTGGAAACGAGAGGTAACTCTCAATGTATTACTTCCTGGTTAAACATTTTTATAAGTAAATTATAAATAAATATAAACATAGTATCTGTATTGATTTAAACTTGAAATGCTATAACAGATTATTTCATTTACCAGTCTGTGGTAGCCTTTATTGCATTTGATTGTTGCAAAATTTTGGAGAATGCTATCTAGGACATTTGGTCACGGCCGTTTCGTCGCGCCTCACCCCACTGTCGAAACATGTCACCACCAGCCGCTTAGAAGCTAACCACTAAAACCCCCTAAAACTAGCCCTATACGATAACCGCTAAAACTCACCTCGTCCCAAAAGCGGCCTGCGGCG
Organism: Ascaphus truei; assembly: GCF_040206685.1. Classification (NCBI taxonomy): domain Eukaryota; kingdom Metazoa; phylum Chordata; class Amphibia; order Anura; family Ascaphidae; genus Ascaphus; species Ascaphus truei. Next base: position 404,065,330 of record NC_134484.1, on the reverse strand, counting down.
GATCGGCTGTGGTGGAGGGTCCTTCTGCGGCCGAACGCCATCGAAAGCCCGCGACCAAATTTTCCACATATATGTCCCACGTATACTAGAGGCTCTTCAGCTTGCACCCCAGGGACTTCCTGCTCCTGTTCCTCTCATTGCAGTTGGTACTTAAATCTCTAATTGAAGAGATGCAAATCAAAAGCTGTACTTTTCACTGTTCAGATCCTCTATTGTAATTTATTGGAAGATGTGGGACCCACCACCGTGTGTTCATTTCCTTCAGAAGCGCAGGAAAGTTCATTTACACGCAATAGACCATATCAATGCATACAGTATATCAATGCATACAGTATATCAATGCATACAGTATATCAATGCATACAGTATATCAATGCATACAGTATATCAATGCATACAGTATATCAATGCATACAGTATATCAATGCATACAGTCTATCAATGCATACAGTCTATCAATGCATACAGTCTATCAATGCATACAGTCTATCAATGCATACAGTCTATCAATGCATACAGTCTATCAATGCATACAGTCTATCAATGCATACAGTCTATCAATGCATACAGTCTATCAATGCATACAGTCTATCAATGCATACAGTCTATCAATGCATACAGTCTATCAATGCATACAGTCTATCAATGCATACAGTCTATCAATGCATACAGTCTATCAATGCATACAGTCTATCAATGCATACAGTCTATCAATGCATACAGTCTATCAATGCATACAGTCTATCAATGCATACAGTCTATCAATGCATACAGTCTATCAATGCATACAGTCTATCAATGCATACAGTCTATCAATGCATACAGTCTATCAATGCATACAGTCTATCAATGCATACAGTCTATCAATGCATACAGTCTATCAATGCATACAGTCTATCAATGCATACAGTCTATCAATGCATACAGTCTATCAATGCATACAGTCTATCAATGCATACAGTCTATCAATGCATACAGTCTATCAATGCATACAGTCTATCAATGCATACAGTCTATCAATGCATACAGTCTATCAATGCATACAGTCTATCAATGCATACAGTCTATCAATGCATACAGTCTATCAATGCATACAGTCTATCAATGCATACAGTCTATCAATGCATACAGTCTATCAATGCATACAGTCTATCAATGCATACAGTCTATCAATGCATACAGTCTATCAATGCATACAGTCTATCAATGCATACAGTCTATCAATGCATACAGTCTATCAATGCATACAGTCTATCAATGCATACAGTCTATCAATGCATACAGTCTATCAATGCATACAGTCTATCAATGCATACAGTCTATCAATGCATACAGTCTATCAATGCATACAGTCTATCAATGCATACAGTCTATCAATGCATACAGTCTATCAATGCATACAGTCTATCAATGCATACAGTCTATCAATGCATACAGTCTATCAATGCATACAGTCTATCAATGCATACAGTCTATCAATGCATACAGTCTATCAATGCATACAGTCTATCAATGCATACAGTCTATCAATGCATACAGTCTATCAATGCATACAGTCTATCAATGCATACAGTCTATCAATGCATACAGTCTATCAATGCATACAGTCTATCAATGCATACAGTCTATCAATGCATACAGTCTATCAATGCATACAGTCTATCAATGCATACAGTCTATCAATGCATACAGTCTATCAATGCATACAGTCTATCAATGCATACAGTCTATCAATGCATACAGTCTATCAATGCATACAGTCTATCAATGCATACAGTCTATCAATGCATACAGTCTATCAATGCATACAGTCTATCAATGCATACAGTCTATCAATGCATACAGTCTATCAATGCATACAGTCTATCAATGCATACAGTCTATCAATGCATACAGTCTATCAATGCATACAGTCTATCAATGCATACAGTCTATCAATGCATACAGTCTATCAATGCATACAGTCTATCAATGCATACAGTCTATCAATGCATACAGTCTATCAATGCATACAGTCTATCAATGCATACAGTCTATCAATGCATACAGTCTATCAATGCATACAGTCTATCAATGCATACAGTCTATCAATGCATACAGTCTATCAATGCATACAGTCTATCAATGCATACAGTATATCAATGCATACAGTCTATCAATGCATACAGTCTATCAATGCATACAGTCTATCAATGCATACAGTCTATCAATGCATACAGTCTATCAATGCATACAGTCTATCAATGCATACAGTCTATCAATGCATACAGTCTATCAATGCATACAGTATATCAATGCATACCACAAGGGGACGGCCGAGCCCAGTGTACTTTGTCCTAATGAAATGTCTGTGCTTGAATTACTTACAGCGGAGGGTGGCTGCCCAGACACCACTTTCATTGAAGATGCTGTACATGAGCTTCTGAAAACCAGGCGTATCCTCAAGTGTTCTTATCCATACGGATTCTTTTTGGAACCTAAAAGCACAAAAAAAGAAATCTTTGAACTTATGCAGGTGAAGATGCCAGATGTTTGCTGGTTATGGTTAATGCAAATATGGTCATAGATGTAAAGGTTTTTTTTCCCTAGACCTATCCTGTCCCCCAGTTAGCAAAACAGATACTGCTAGATTTTCTTTTCTTTATAGCTTTAAAGAGTAATCATGACTCATGTGCTTCATTATCTTTTATTATCTGAATTGTAACTTTAACAGATTCTCAAATGACCTTAACAAAAAATAATTGCATCGTTTAATCTTCAGAAATCTTTACATTCAGGACTCCCTCTAAAATGCCTTTCTTCAGGTGGCTGTTGTCATTAGTCAGAAACTCTCCCCTCCTCTGCTCCTCTCTACATATCAGCTGTGATCTCTCGTTATGCCTCTGCCCGTCTCTTGTGCTCTACCCACAACTGTCTTCTTTCCACCCCTTGCTCCTCTACTGCTCTCTCACCTTAATTAAACCTGTTCCCCTCACTGCCCCTTACCTGTGGGACTCCCTCACACTCTGTATACACCAAGTACTGTCTCTCCCCACATTTAGGACAAATCTTAAAACACCTCTTAAATGAAGGCTACTGTCACCCGCCCACAGTAATTCCTACCAATGACTTCCATCTAGTGCCCTCATTCCCTTTCCTGCTGTCTCTCTAAGTTTCACATCATACTACTTAAATCTCCTGGGCAAGGATTTCCTTTCCTATTGTCTGATCTTATTTGTTGCACATCTTGTATTATAATTCCCTGTACTGTATTGTCTCACTTGTAAAGTGCTGAGTACAGCTGTGGGCGCTGTACAAATAAAGATATCCATACATACAAACCTCACACTGTTCTTTGCTTCTGTTATGTTTGCACATCACAGACAGACCTGGAAATGGTCACGGAAGATCTAGCTCAGAAAGTGAACCGGCCTTACCTGCGCACCCCGCGCCACAAGATCATCCGGGCGGCCTGCCTAGTGCAGCAGAAGCGACAGGAGTTCCTGGCATCCGTGGCCCGCGGCGTGGCTCCCGCAGACTCACCGGAGGCCCCTAGACGCAGGTAAAAAAAAAAATGGTGTCGGTAAACCAAAACGTGAGCACCAACTAGGGGACAAAGAGCAATCTATAGAGAGAGAGAAAGTAAAATAGGTCATAGTTGAAAAGTCACATAAAAAAACTTCCAAGGCCAGAAGATTCGGGGGCGCCAGAAGAGCATCACTTGATATGTTTAATGAGCCATATTATTACAAATTAAAAAGCTATAGACCTCAGGAGCTCGCACAACAGGGAAATATGACTTGTGTTCTGGCAAGTAGATACCACTCCCCAAAATAGTGTAACAAAGGTTACTGCACACATGTAAATAAATAAACATAGCACATCAAGTTTAAAGCAATGTAGGGACTGTGCTTAGATTCCATTATGTAAACATAGCATCTGTATTGATTTAAACTTGATATGCTATAACAGATTATTTCATTTACCAGTCTGCGGCAGCCTTTATTGCATTTCATTGTTGCACAATTTTGGAGAGTGATATCGACTAGCATTATCTATGATCAATTTCATGTCATTGTAATAAGCCATGGTCACATCACCATGGAAAGGGACAGTAAGCCGCGGCCCTGTGTTAGGTGTAGCATCAAGACGATTAGTGTTAGGATTATGGGATAAGGGTTTTAAGGTAAGGTCTTATGGTTAGGATTTTTAGGGTAAGGGGTTAGGGTTTCAAGGGTTAGGGTCTAATGGGGTAAGGGTTTGGGGGATGGTCTAGGACATTTGGTCACAGCCATTTCACCGCAACTCGCCCCACCGCCGGGACCTGTCACCGCCAGCCGCTTAGCAACTAAGGTAAGTGTCTTAGCTTGACCCTTACCCTGAAACCCCCTACCCTAACCACTTAAACTAACCCTATACAATAACCGCTAAAACTTCCATTTTCCCAGAAGCGGCCGCCGGACCGGCTGTGGCGGAGGGTCCCTCTGCAGCCGAACACCGGCAGTGAAACCGCCGCGACTTAATGTCCCATTCCAGTTGTGGGATACATTACTTGCGGCGGTTAATTGTCCTAGACACACATCATGATCATGCCAGACAAGGCCATGGATTTGATTAGGGAGAGATTGAATGAGATCTGTTTTAAGTCAACATTTCATTATTTATTTTGACCCTTTCATTGCTAGAAGAGCGTGCAAACGTTTCCTCCTATGAAGGGTTAATCCCGAAACACGTCATTTGATTGCAGCACCAGGGTGTTTTAATTTACACTCATTTTTAATACATTTAATGTTTACAATTGTTTGTTTCCTTACTCGGAATAGTATTTAATTCAGACGAGTACTCCTTTAATCTCTCCGGTTAAGCTGATGATACATTGTGTGCTCCCCAGAAATAAAAAGCTTCATGCAAATTTTACGGGGGGGAGAAAATGACACTTGTGTTGGATTTAATTAAGGCAACAGGCAGGGTGATGCTGAGCAGGCGCTCGCGTTCAGCGCGATCAAACACATTGCTACAATCTGTTTGTCCAGCGTGAGCGCGCACGGCGCTTAGCTGCTTGCAGGGACGAGTACATTTGTTTCTGGCGCGTCACATGAGCGGTTCGCCCAATGAGGGCAAACCAGCTCCGTGACGTCATGGCTGTACGCCCCCCCCCCCTGAGCGCGCAACTGGCTGGCCACAAATCCCAAAGCAACATGAGCGCGCTCAGCGTCACCCTGGCCGCAGCCTTAGTCTCCACATTCTTTGGGCTTTTTTTTTTGTTTGTTTTCTTGAAATAATTTTGTTTAACTTCATGTGATGTGCTCCTTTGTGTCAACCAACAAGCTCTTCTCACTAATAAGTAATACAGCGCAGCCTGCCGCCCTGTAACGGATAAGATAATCCACCAAAGCACGTGCGCACTTGTCTAAGGCAATTTTTGAAAGCGCAAACATCAAAATATAGTTTTTTTTTTAACTATTACAGAGTAATACAAAATATATATTTGATCTCCTTATGTTACACCCTATGCAGAAGTGCCCTAGTGCATCTCATCAAACAACTTGCAAACCCCTCTGTTATCAAGCACTGTGTTGCAAAATGAGGTCACGGCTGTACTGCTGTGTTGTATTAAAGGCATGTGATCTGCGGTAACTAATCAGGAAGTAATGATTTCTTGCTGTCATCTCATGATCTCTCTTATTAGATGAATTTGAGCGCACACATTAATAAGACATTAGTGCTCTAAGAATAGCCCCACCAGTCATGTGTTGGCTGACGGTGACTGCATGTGCCAAAAATAGGCTGCCTGCTTTGCTCATCTTAACCCATTCTGTGCCAGAGGGCCCGACACATTGGCTTATACCACAGCGATCTGACTCGGGGAGGTTAGTGGGTGCTAAACTGAACAATAGCATTTTAATAGAAAAGTTCAGATATTTTTTTTATCATTGAGACTCCATTGAAATCTGTGACTGCTGAGAATCTGTGAATGGGTGAAATGGATTCCAAATCCGTCTGATGTACAGAAAATCAGTAAGCGTTCACATGCCTGTAAGAGGCTTCAGTTATCCCCGAACCATGAGATGCTTAATGAATCAGCCCTGCAAACCTCTTGGCGTCTGTCTTCCTCTCCCCATTGTTACATTGTTTGACATTCTAAAAACTTTGGTGCTGATTCTATATTGTTTGAAGCTCCCATTCAGACCATTTTTTGGGTAAAAAAAAATCCACATTGACTTCAAAAGAAAAAAAAAGCCAAACGGCCGCTTCAGACAATATAGAATAATAATAATAACAACATGTTCTTGTGTAGCGCTGCTAGTTTTACGTAGCACTTTACAGAGACATTTTGCAGGCGCAGGTCCCTGCCCCGTGGAGCTTACAATCTATGTTTTTGTGCCTGAGACACAGGGAGATAAAGTGACTTGCCCAAGGTCACAAGGAGCCGACACCGGGAATTGAACCAGGTTCCCCTGCTTCACACTCGGTGCAAGTCAGTGTCTTTACTCACTGAGCCGCTCCTTCTCCTATGACCCCCCTTATGTCATAAGCGAAGGTTGCCTCAATTAATATTCTCTATGTACAGTAGCTGTTTTGAGATAGACTTTACCTGAAAATGTACAGATAAAGGCAGCAATCTGAGGGATTAAAACAAATGTGTGCCATTTCTTCTAGTAAACTGTTTGGAAGTCCAGAAAATATGAATTGCAGTTAAACGAGTGTGTTTTATATTTATAAAAGTGCCTTGATCTTCAGCGATTTATCCCAAGAGAACATTTTGAACACAATAGAACCACTGTAGCCGGGTTTTTTTCCGTGTTGGCTAACATAAGCTAATTACTGTGACACCGAGGGCGAGGTCCGAAGCCAACATACACTCAAGGAAAGGTGTATGTCATGGTTTTTATCTTTGTGAAGTTGTGTTCTCTAACACCTGCGATTTGTTTCATTGCAGTTTTGCTGGTGGAACGTGGGATTGGGAGTATTTAGGATTTGCATCTCCCGAGGTAAAAACCCATTGTGTTTATATTCGTATAAAACCACTGGTGCTTGTTATAGAAATAATCAGTATTTCAGACCGATGGGTATCATTTCATTCGCTTTTCATGTTATGAGGGCCCACAACTAGGGTTGCCAGGTGGCTTGTCCAAAAATACTGGACACAATGCTAAAATATGCGAGACCCCCCCTAATACATATAAAATTATACCCCCATGCCCCCCCAATACATATACAAAATACCCCCACCTGCACCCAATACATATATTAAAAAATACACCCCAACCCCCCACTACATATAAAAATACACCCCAACCCCCCACTACATATAATAATATACCCAACCCCCCCAATACATATAAAAATATACCCCAACCCCCCACTACATATAATAATATACCCAACCCCCCCAATACATATAAAAATATACCCCAACCCGCCCAATACATATTAAAATATACCCCAACCCGCCCAATACATATAAAAATATACCCCAACCCCCCAATACATATAAAAATATACCCCAACCCCCCAATACATATAAAAATATACCCCAACCCGCCCAATACATATAAAAATATACCCCAACCCCCCAATACATTTAAAAATATACCCCAACCCGCCCAATACATATTAAAAATCTACCCCCACCCCAATACATATTAAAATATACCCTAACACATATAAAAAATACCCCAAACCCCCCAATACATATAAAAAATACCCCAAACCCCCCCTAATACATATAAAAATCAGACTTACCTTGGGGATGGTCTCAGGTCAGGCCCGCGGGGGGCCGGTGGCTGCGGGATGGGGGGGGTGGACCTGTGGCTGAGGGAGGGCCGGTGGCTGCGGGGGTGGCGTCTTTGAGCCATTGCCTGCGGGAGGGCCGGTGGCTGCTGGGAGGGGTGCGTTGCTGTGCGGGGGGGCGGTGGCTGTGGGAGGGCTGGTGGCTGAGAGGGGGGGGGGCATTTCTGCAGGATGGTCTGTTGCTACGGGGGGGGGGGCGGTGGTTGGGGGGCACCCGGCGGTAGGTCACAGCACTTGCTGCCGGTCCCGGATCTCCCCCGCTGCAGGCTTCTCCCTCACTGTGTGTCCCACGCCAAGGTGTCTGATGCTGACGTCACATGCGCCGGCGCGCCAGTAGGTTAGCCCAGCTGACTTCCGGCGCTGACGTCACACAGACCCGGCCCGCGCGTCAGCAGCAGACACCTCGTGGGACAGTGAGAGTGCTGTCTCCTGCCGCCGGATGCCCCACAGCCACCCTGCATTTAGAGAGAGGTAATACCAGACACATACATGTCCGGTATTATATTTCATTTAATACCGGACGCAGGGGTAAAATACCGGGCTGTCCGGTTCAAAACCGGGCACCTGGAAACCCTACCCACATCACCATTCCCAGGAGGGAAGCAAATAAACTGGGTCATATGACTGGTTTGTTATTCTGAGAATAACAGAAGTTAACTACTTTTTAGTTCAAGTTGATTTTACACACACATACATACACACATACACACATACACACACATACACATACACACACATACACACACACACACACACACACACACAGACAAACACACGTAGTTTTATAACCAAACCGCCACAAAAACATCAAAATACAATTTCGGTGACAAAACCCCTAGAAGTTTCACTTGGAACGCGCGTGCTCGGCACCCCCCCCTTTTTTTGTTTAAGGTGATCCAAACGACAGGAGGAGAAGTAGGAATGGATACATCTATTATATGAATGAATAGGAGCTGGGTGGAATTACACAAAGCTAAAATGTTAACCAGTCTCCAAATCACTTGACACTACAAGTTGGGCAAAATACTGTGACAGATGGATAAAAAGAGAGAAGTATGCTTAAAGGAGCACTTACGTCTTGGCCTCACCTACCGCCCACCCTTCACATGTGTAGGAAGCAGGGGTTTCCCAGAGCTGGGCCGCAGTCATTTCCGCTCTGGGAACCCCTTTTTGTTCCCGTGATACTTACAGGGAAAGGGGCTGCCGGCACTTGGAGGTTTAAACACACAGCGTCACGCGAGGGAGTAGGAAGCCGTGACTGATGACATTGCGGCTTCCTGTGAGAGATTTAAACCTCCATTTTGTTTCCCCTGGAGGGGACTGTACTGGGGCACCTTGTCCGGTAAGTATCTCGGGAAACAGAGCTGAAATTAACACCCCCCTAAACATGTAACAGAAGGGGGGCAAAAATAACCAGAGCAGGCGGCTCTGCTCCTTTTACTGTGCCTTGCTTAGCATCATATTGCAACGGCTTGCATTGTGTGTTAGGAGCCACACATCGCTACCAAGCCACTTGTTGAATATCAGAGCTCTACTGCAATCCTGTATTGCAGGGGATTCCACGCATTTTTCAATATTGCGAATCACTTCAATGTTAATAATCGTCTGGACCATCTTCCACTTCGCTCTGTTCTTATCGAAATTTGAAAACGAATTGACATGTGTAATAATCAGCCCACAATAGTGCTAGAACATGTCCAGGCTGCAGGAGAGAGCTGCCTGAAAGACTTCATGGCCTTACCAGCAAAGTTTTCCGGGTCCACTGGTGGTTCATGGACCACACTTTGAGAATCACTGGTAGATCGAGTACTCGGGGCCTAATTTCTTATTCTCGCTGCAAACAGCAGTATGGCAGGTTGTTGCAAAACGGTCATTCACGTCAATGGCAGTTTTCCCCTGGTCGCAGTGAGATCGGCACTGTTGAAGCTTAATAAATAAGGCTCTCAGGAGTTTTACTAGTTTAAATGAATTTGACCTCACCTATTTACCGAGTCCCATTATTCGGATTTATAATGAATAAAACTCACGAGCCTTGATATAACAAGAGAAGAACAGTAGTTTGACGCTTCACCATTTCTGTATCATGTTGGGATAAAAGCTTGCTACGAATGATAAAATGTATGGAAACTGTAGTAAGCGCCTGTATGTTACAGCTTTATTTAAGGCGGATAGCTGCTGCTTGCTCTCTCATGAAAGGTTTTGCAGCTTAATGATTAAATGCCCCAGTCCTCCTTGTCAGCATTTATTGAAGATGCTGTAAAGTGAGCGCAACGTCACAAAGAGGGGCGGCCGCGGCATCCGTGCTAATCCGATCGCCAATAAAGACTTATCTACTTACTCTCAGCACAACACAAACAACACAGATCCATTTGCATATCCATAAAACACGTCATTTTTACCTAGAGGAAATACAATACTCAACCTCCATAGTATGAATAACGTAGTGAACATACTGTATTTAATGCTTTACTATGAAAAGCTCATTAGTGTATCATTTCCTTAACACACACACACACACACACACACACACACACACACACACACACACACACACACACACACACACACACACACACACACACACACACACACACACACACACACACACACACACACACACACACAATTCCCCCTAGGTGAGAGGCTAGGGGCTCTCCGGACCTGAACAGTGTTCATTCTAGCTCCGGGGACCCCCTGCTATAAGCCATGCCAGTATCTCTTGCATGTTTAAAGCTCAATCGAGCCGATAGGAAGACGCTACGGATGAACCTTTAAACCGCCATATTGCGTGCCCAGTTGAGGCTGGTATCGGCATGACCTATTGAAGTATGTATCTCTTGAAGCGGGGTCCCGCCAGCTGAGATGAACCCAGATCAGCTCCGGATACACCCTGCTTCCCAGCTAGTACCAAAAAAATGCGCTTTGAACTGACATTGTGTACAATTTTTCGGCTGTGTAAGTGGATAGGGGGTTTGATATGTATTAAGAGGAATAAAGTAATATGATGACACAATGCTGTTTTTCAAGACTTATTTACTTTCCCAAAGTCTGTAACTTGGCTTTAAAAATATCAATATAATATACAATATGTTTACACGTGATATTAAAGTATTAACGCTTTCACTGCCAGATGTGTCGGCGATATCTCTGGCAGTAAACCGACTAAATGTGTGGTCTGACTTGGCTCACATAGATATTACAAACAACTTAACAGTGTTGGCTTCTTTAACTGCATTATTATTATTATTATTATTATTATTATTATTATTATCATCATTATTAAAGGGAAACTTTCACTTTTTTTTCAATTGGGTATGTTTATTTTTTTTATGGTGATTTGAATTGTCGGCCAGCACACCACAGTTTCCTCACCTCAGTCCTGGCAACACAACTCCGCTGCATTATATGGATGCAAACTGTGATACATATCATCACACTACAGATGTAGCCAATGTTATCGCAATCCGTGGAGCGCTTCCGCCGGTGAAATAATGGGGCAGCCCCCGCCCCTTTCTTGTACAAGGCTGATTCAAGACAGTGGCTGCTTCTCCCGCTGGTACCTTTAGTGCGTCGCACTGCAGTGCGCCACAGGTTGCATTAATGTTGGCTACATCTGCACAGCTCCAAGAAACGCCTCCCCTAACTGCTCTAAAAAGACCACAACTGACAAAGCGCCTTGATACATGGACGCAAGAGTGACGCTCAATGGTGCAATTTGTGTCAGCAGTGGCCTAATTTTCTGCAGTTGTGATGCTTGTTATATGTCCCCTATATGACTGAATACATACGTGTGTGTGTGTGTGTGTGTGTGTGTGTGTGTGTGTATACAGATACACACACGTGTGTAAAAACAGGCACTCCAGATCTTTAGAAAAACATACAAAAAGTTTATTTGGAACAGAATGTTCCGGATGCTGAGCCTTTCTCAAGAAATTGAACGGAAACATCGGTCTGTTCTAAATAACCTTTTTGTATGATTTTTTAAAGACCTGGAGTGCCTGTTCTTACTAACTTGCATTACCATTATTTTTGCAGCTTGCACCCAGGCTGCTAACTTGCTATTTCGGAGGTGCGCTGCTGTACTTACCTGTATTTATACAGTTATATATACACGCACACACATAATGATGGGTGGACTATTTCCCCCTGGAACATTGTGTATCATGTCTCTGCACTGAAAAAATAAATATATATATATATACACAAACATAACCGCATCAGAAAACCAATATAGATGAACTGGATCAAAAGCCACAAATGTACCAAAATAAAGGTATGTGGTGGTGCTACAGGACAGAGAAAATTGCAACACAGAGAAAAAACAGAAAGTCCCAAAACAAGTACTCTGATCCAAAAAAATGCAAATAGCTAAACAAAAAATAATAAATGTATTGATCATGGAATGATAGCAAAAAAGAGCAATGAGAAAACAAAAATAACACATAAATAAAAACAAACAGGGATCAAACAGTCAGAAAAATAATAAAACATAAATGCCCCTATCGTGTGAGTATATGAAAAGCAGCATAATCAGTAACAAAATGTAGGTGAAGAAAAGGGAAAGATCCGTAAAAAAAAACTACAGTGGGATCACCAAAGATCCCACCTAGTGTGGTAACCGGCCGGTTAGGCAAAAGAGCAACTGGAATGGTAGATAGTGTATATGCTGAGATGAAAAATATATATAATTTAAACAACGGGTATGCACAACATGACACAAAACCCCCATGCTCGTAAACTACACACAAGGGACTAAATGTAGAAGGTAAACTATGACCTGGAAAGCAAGTTGCCTGCATAATATAATCTATTCAAACAAATAAAACAGAATGCCTCGCTGAATAATGCAGCAAAGCAATCATGTATGGTAGAGATATACACAAACAGTCCCCAAGGGAAAGCAAAATGATAAATCTGCAGTCCTCCTACAAAGTGATAACAAAACCCCACATAGGCTTGAAAGTACAAGCAGATAATATATAAGAGTGGTGGCAAGAGGTAATAATAATGCAGGTTTTAAGCGGAGTCCACGCCCAATAATAAGCACAAATGCATGTGGATATAGGACAGGTGACACTAAAGAGCAGTCAATGTGAAAGAACAGAGTCTATATCACCAGAATCATGTCCGTCTAGACCACCAGGATTCCTGCTCAAAGTCCGCACCAACCCGAAGATCAAACGGGCAACCTCTTAAGCAAAGTAGGGAAGAGATACAGCAAAAATCAGCAATGACAGGATCCCCGTATTACATACTCCGACGGCCGTTTCGCCATAACTGGCTTCTTCCGGGAGTAGTTTCTCATTAATGACGAGCAAATTTGTAGCCTGGCGCGTTGAGTGACGTTTCTCATCAGGTGACTCCAAAGACCAATTGGCTGCGCCCGTTGTCATAGTGCTCAGAGTGTTTCCTTGCAGTGCTTGGCTTGTTGACATAGAGACCAAATCACGTGGCAGGCAAGATCCAATCAAAAGACTCACATGGTTGTCTCTGTACAGCAACGGAGCATGAATGCCCTGAAACTGCAGAATAGAGAAATTAAATATATATAAAACAGTACACGTGGAGTAAGATTAGGAACTACCATAAGCCACAATGTGAGAGGTAAAGCACGTAGACAGAGCCACCAGATAAAAAATGTGAAATACCACAAAAAGCATAAAAACACTTTCTAAGAATAATCAACAAAAAATGGAACACAGCAGAATATTATCAGAAAGTAAATATTAAAGAAACCCATAAAAATAAATAAAAAAGGATAAAAAGAAAGATTATAATAATATTAAAATATATAACTGAAAAGAGCACCACAAAACACAGAGACCAAAATAGAGAAATACCATAAGCATACACTGAGAAATAGAGTCCACAGGAAGGGGAGACCTAGAGAAACATAGCATACCCCATGTAGTTGTTAAGATCATGGGGTATGAGGGAACCCAGTTGTGTGATCCACCTACACTCTTTTTTTGAGGAGACATTTCTCTAGATCTCCCCCTCTGACACCCAGTGAGACCTTATCAGTGGCAAAGGCAAACAACAGCGAGGGGTCAGAGTCGTGTTTCGACATAAAGTGTCGTGCGACTGTTGTTATCTTTTTGTTGGCTGAAATATCACCGAAGTTCTCGCGTGGTCGTGCCCACGTATATCAAATTGGCAAGGGCAACTCAAGTAATAAACAACTCCCTTGGACTTACAGTTAAGCGAGAATAGAATATTATATTCTTTGGTACCAGTGCTGTTGGTAAATTTAGATGTTTGGGACATGTGCTGACAGGCTGAGCACATGCCACATTTGGAGAAGCCCATTTTGGTCTTACAACTCAAAAATGTACTGGAGGGAGTTGGAGTATAGTGGCTCCTAACAAGTTTGTCTCTTAAATTAGGAGATCTTCTACTTGTCAGGCTGACTAAATCACCCAAAACCAAGCGTAGATCAGAATCAGACAACAAAATGGCCCAATGTTGATTAATAATACCCCTCAGTTTTGCCCACTTACAATTAAAAGTGCCAATGAAATGGAATAGTAGAGTCCTCACTCCTGCGAGCCTTAGGAACCAGGAGTGAGTCTCTCTCTCTCTAGATAGACCAGTGTGGAATCCCTGATTAATTTGTTTATGATTATACCCACGATTTCTAAAAAAGCTTTTTGAGTTCTTTAGCTCTACCTAAAAAGATTTCCTTGGTAGAGCAGTTGTGTTTAAGCCGTAAAAATTCTCCACCCAGTATCCCATTAATTTGGTGTACTGGGTGTGAACTTGACGTGTGTAAAACTAAGTTAGTCGCTGTTTTTTTACTGTGGATGTCAGTAACAATACATCCATCCTTATCAATACAAATCTGAAGATCTAGAAATTCCACAGAGGTCTTACTCCACTGTGATGTAAGTTTGATATTATGTCTGTTGTGGTTGAGGACATCGACAAACATCTCCAACTCTGCGGCAGAACCCTGCCAGAGGATGAAGATGTCGTCAATGTACCTCAACAGGACATGACTACTAAGATTGATGTTTTTGTCAATAAATACTACCTCTCTTTCCCACCACCACAGGAAAAGGTTTGCATAGGAGGGTGCACATGTAGCGCCCATCGCCATTCCCCTGATTTGAAGAAAAAATGAATTCTTAAACACAAAATAATTATGTGTTAAAACAAATAATAAAAATTGCATTAAAGTGTCGACAAGATTGGAACTCAGATCTGCATCGAAAGGAAATACCTGGCGGCGTGCAACCCATCCTGATGTTGAATACAGGTATAAAGACTCTCCACGTCGCACGTCGCCAGGATAGTCTCCTCTCCGACCACAACCTGGTCCAATCTTGACACATACATACATATATATATATATATATATATATATATATATATATATATATATATATATAAAAAGAAAAAGTGCCCGATCCTAGTGCATTATCACTTAAAAATATTTAATAAATTCCATTGATCACAATTCAAAACTCACAAACAAAGAAAATAATCAGGCGTTTTATGAGATCAATACTCATGCCCCAATCGAGTAGATCAGGGCACACCAATGTGTTATTATTGATTTAGTGGTCAATATATTTTAATTTGTTTTTATTTGTATTGTTATGTAAATTGTATGAAATAATACATGGATACATGCTTTGTTCTCGGGAAACTCGGTGATCACTATATACTGTAATTCATTGACGGTAATAGTCAATCTAAGTTTATGCGCTAAGGGATTTTTTCTATTGCACTTATTTCAGGGAGTAAAGAGACCCTTTTTCACCTAGGCTGCAAAACAACTTTAACATTGTTCACACAAGATACACATACACATAGTAAGTTTTTATTTGTTATAAATGTATATTATTTATCACATTGTATTTCACATGAAATATTCACTGATTGTAGTTATCACGAAATTGCGCTTTTAACTTTTTCATGAATTTTTTTATATGTGTAGGACTCCAACCTTGAGTATTCAAGAGCATCACGTTAACCGCTATAGTTACTGCTTAATAATGGTCTTTACACGCTTCGGTCCATGCAGGAATATGCAGAGTTTCAGTACAGGAGAAGGCATAGACAGCGTCGTAGAGGTGATATGCACAGTGTGAGGAGCAATACTCCAGATCCTGATGATCCCAGTGAGAACACTCTAGGTATGTTCTGTTTTGCTTCTTCTTAATCTTCGTTACAGTAAAGCAGTGGTGGGCAACCTACAGAATAATAGCCACACGTGGCCTCCAACCTGTGATTATTTTAGTATGTGTCACATTTCATATAATGACTTATAATGTTGTTCTTTGTTGTTTGTACTATTTGGCACAATCATTTTTTTCTTTCATTGAAATACCGCATTTAGCTTTTGAAGCGGATAAAAGGGCACCTGTGGCCATTCTCTAAGATGTAGTTGCTTATGTCTGCAACAGGATAAGTGTGACAACTCTCCCCTGTGCTAGACAGCGGTGCGGTGCTTCTGTGAGGCAGGTTAGAGGGGAATCCTTAGGTGGCATTAGAGAGAAAGACTGTCCTTACCAGCTCATAGTTTGTAGTAAAGATTGGAGGGAGTGGAAGGGACCCCTCCCAGATAGGTGTGGACAGTAGAATCAGACTGCAGCAATAGAGGATATAGCAGGGAGGGAGGAGAATCGGTCCACGAGGCTGCAGAAAGCTCACCATCTCAATGCACTCTGTCAAACTGACTACAAACAAATGGGTAGGAAGCTCTAAATATACAATCAAGAGAGTATGAGAAGTGAATCTTTGTCCTGCAAAGCTGCCAATCTAAGAAGTGTGCTCGTGGCAGCAAAAATCTCTGCACTGGAGCATGATAAACAGATGAGAATTGTATTAAATACAACAATAAATAAAAAACAACTTGTAAATAATGGCATCGTAATATTTTTTTTAGTGAAGAATACGGCTGGCTGATCTTAAATAAATTCAGTTACATGCCAGTCACTTCTTAAGTAGTCATTGATATTGTCACGTCTATATTCCATTAACAGATGCCCAAGAGGCTGGTGGTAGAAGAAGGCACGGCACCTCCATGGTGAGTTCAGCTTCTATCAGTATTCTGCACAGCTCTTCACTCCATGACTATACCCCTGTCAGTCGCTCTGAAAACCAGGATTCTCTCCAGGTATCTTATCTCTGCTGCCTTCGCTCCTTTCCATTCTCATCCTTGCCTTTTCTAGACGTAGGTAAGGAAACAGAAAACACTGTTGACAGGTGAGCAAATAACAGAACTCTTCTCTTTATTCCATAGACGTCATCTCAATTCTTGGGCATCATACCATAGGTGTGGTTTAGGGAGCTTTAGACTTGAGACACTATAAAAGGACTGTTTACAGCCCTCTCTATATAATAGGGAACTTTTTTCCCATACTTTGGTACAGAAAAGATGTAGCAGATAACAGAATAATTGACTTGTTGCATAATGAGGAACCCAGTCTTCAACATTGGAACCTCAGTGGAGAAACCACCACAGCAGCAACTCCAGCATGGGCTGGGGTGATGTGCTGGTTTCATTTAGCATCTAAGTCACTACAGTTTGCAAGAATGGAGGCTAGAGCTACCAAATGGTTTGTACAGAAGCACTAATTGTTCAAGAATAACTATAATTAGCAAAGTCTTGTTACAATCATAAAATCTTTATTTACTTTTAAATACATCATAGATTTCATTTTTACAACTGCCCCTTGCTCCAACAATATACCTTAAATGCAATGCTTGTTCACATAAACCTGGTAGCTTTATTTGAGTGAAATTCGCATGCGTACACACACACACACACACACACACACACACACCTCTACACCTGTCCCACCACTGTACGAAAGGACATAATTGAATATAATTACTGTAAATACATATCAATAATATTTCATTTCTCCCTCCTTTCTTTTGTGAGTTAGTGGCAGGGGAAATTAGTATAAATATAGCCTGCCCTATAAATTACAATTTAACCCCCTGGCTGCCCAAAATGCATTTCGCCGCAATGTATTGCTGAGGGGTTTACCACCTCCCTGCAGAAAGCAGCCGCTAGATGCAAGATAAGAAGTTTAGACTGCAGTTAGCAGGCTCTCTGTTTCCTGCAGTGGACAGTTACAACAGGTAGTAATCCCACAACCAGCAAACGCCTCTCTGGGGCTTTTGTACCACGATCACAGCAGGAAGTCACCAGAAAGCTGGAATAAAAATATTTAACTCCAACTACAATTAATAATAATCTTCAGAATACCCATATTCCATAATTCATCTTTCTACTACCTCTCAGGCAATCTACAACTAATTGTCCCAATATATACATCCACCATTAACTGTTCTTACAAAGAAGACGATAAAATTCCTTGCATTTCGGAAAAAAATCCTGTGGCACGAGTATTCATTCATTCTTTTACTTAATTGCAGGCATTGAGTTCTCTGGATGAAGACGATCCAAACATCCTGCTGGCCATCCAGTTATCTTTGCAAGAATCTGGTCTTGCAGTAGACGAAGAAACAAGAGAATTCCTTAATAATGAAGCCTCATTAGGAGCCATAGGTTCATCTTTACCCACCAGGCTTGACGCGGCTCCAATAAGCATGGATAACCCAAGGTCTGCTTTAAGTAGCTCTGAGCTTTTGGAACTTGGAGACAGCCTGGTGAGGTTGGGAGCCAGTAGTGATCCATATGCAACGGATCGCCTTCTCTCACGCCCTTTCAGTGATGTACAAGGTGAATTGTATTCAACGCCTAGCGACCTCGATTCCTCTTGTCAAGACCCTAATATAAGTGAAAATCTTCTTGGCAATATAATGGCTTGGTTCCACGACATGAATCCTCAGAGCATTGCCCTTATCCCTTCCGCAACTTCGGAAACGGACGTAGATTTACAGCCACTGAGCGTCGATGAACAATTGCCGCATCCTACGTTAAGGGAAACGACACGGGACTTGGCAGAGGAGCATGCACTTTTTCAGGATGCACTAATTAACGAAGGCAGAGAAAGGCGAACCGTAGAATGCACCTCCGAAGAGAATGTACTCCAAGGTGAAGCAGTGTCACCGAGTGGTGACAACACAAGTGAGGTCACAAGCAGTATGAACAGTTCTGAAGATGTCTCAAGTAGAACTCCTGAAACTGCGAATGAATGGATTGAACAAGTACATTTGGTATGAACAAAACAACCAAACCTTTTAGCTGTTAGTGCACAGAGTTTCATACATCATACATGACCTGGAGTTGAGGTTACTGTATGTTACAAACCACTGACAATACGTGAATGGAGTACTTGAGAGTTTCAGACCTTTAAACCAACATAAACGTTTAAAGAATTTCTTCAGCATTTAATGGGATTTTGATTGCCTTTTTTGTTTTTTGAGCAAGGAATAAGTTAGGTGGATTCTTCTTTCTAATAAAATGCAGTCTCGGTAGCCTTAGTTTGATGATACTTACCTTAAACTATGGGTTCAAATCCTATTCTTTTTAAGACATTAGGATGACTCTCATATAAGAAAAAAAAAATAAGTTATCTTCTGTCGTACCTCAAACTTGTCTAAACTTTAGCACTCCACTCTCTTTACTAATTCGTTTTGGGGTTTTTCTTTTTAATATATATAGTTTTCATTTTTTTCTCCATTCATATTTTAATGACTAAAATGAAAGCATTTCAAGGAAAATCTTATGTTTGTGCAGGAAATTTCTGTGTCCCCCTAATACCAACATATTACCCTGTATAATGTCAGTATCCTTAAACATTTCCGACCACTTTGACTCCTTTTCCTATGCTCCTTCTCTGTACAATGCAATGCATGGGGCTGTGGCAGTGAAGCAGCGGAGAGGGCAGTCACACACTGGAATTGTAATAAAACTGATTTCCATCATTAAACCCATTGAGTGCTCACCTCAAGGGGTAATGATTATTTTGTAAAGTACATTTGTCAGCTTTGAACATTTAGGCCAAAAGCCTATTTGCAAAAATAGCTCGTTAACAAATATCACGAAATACACAGCGTTGGGAAGTTTTGAAAGAAATTCCAATGACAACCATCGTTGTGAGACCCCCCAGGAAAATAAATCTTTTTATAAACATATTTCACCGCAACAGAAAACTGTTGAATAATTTCACAGTGCGGTTTGGAAGACAAGGGGAAGTGAAAATGTTTGGTTGCAAAGACTGCACCTTCTAAGAAGGCCTAGTACATAGTATATACCTTTGCCAAATCTCTCATCTTAAACTTGCATAGCCACTAATCCACAGTAACCCTTCATGTGGAAAGGATTTACCGTTAGTTATTACCGTATGGGAATTCAAAGGGGAATGAAGGCCACTAGGTTGGTCAGATCTGTGATTATTGGAGAGTTGCCTCAAAATTGTATCCGGGTCTCTGTTCTCTGATTAGAATAAGGGGGAGGAGCTTTAGATAATTAGATAAAAGTTGTTTTTCTTATTATATGTTCATAATTCAGCATAGCCATGTTTTCAATGGGGTGCTCGAAACGTGAAATGCTGCTTGAATTCCTTTGGTCCTGGAAGGGTGGACAATGCATTGCACAAAAACACTTTGCAGGCAATTCCTGAACTCAAGGATTTAACGGTATTTCTCAAAAAAAAACAGCCTTCCGAATTAGGGATTTTTTTTAATGAGATCCAAACAAATTTGTCATGGATATATTGAGTCCACATGTGCCAAATAAGCAAAAGCTACGCAGACTCAACAGGGCAAAAGGCACAATGTTCCATTACTGCTTATAAAATCAAATATATGACAAAGTGCATTTTAAACTGTGGCTTGGTAACATCACAACACATCCACAAATTCATTTCACCTTATTTGTGGTGCACGCCCCCAGCTCTGCAGAGTTTGAAACTGAAAGATGACATTTGAGGCCGAGTAAGTAGCTCAACATTTGTCCGTTGAAATGTAGTTATCAAATGCTAATTATTGAGAACAAAAACCCTCGTGGTTTTACTCTTGGGTATCCATCTTCTCCTGCTCTCTTCTGCATGACTACCAAAAAGATGTCACCGAGGAGCCTTCCACTAGTTGGTTATTTCACAATGCAACAGGACTTTTGCAATGAGACATACCAGAACCTGCTGGGTTCAGAGACCATAAATACAGGGCTATGCAACACTTAATATATATGAAGTGGCCAAGTACGCTGGTGGTGCCAGCCAGTGGAAGGCTCAAATCCAGAATATGTATGGGGCTCGTAGCCCACACCCACCCCTGAATCTGGTTACATTTGTCACAAGTACCAAATGGTCTGAATTATTCATTTCAGATCATCAATGATTCACATTGTTAATTTAGCAAATTAAAAATAATGTTCTGATGAAACATTTTAACAAAAATATCCTATGCATAGAGGCTCCTTTTTGGACAGGATAGACCTTTAAGGAACTATTTACTTTGCTCGTGCTGAGAATTATCTGGTCGAACAAGGGGTACTGCTGCTTCAAAGATGCTACAATGGAAGTGCAATCCTGCATTAGTCTCTTTATGCTTTTTACATTACATCGAAGCGCTGAAAGTGCTTATTACTTTTAATGGTAATATCTGTATTTATTTTTTAATAAACAATTATATGGTACAGTCTCTAACCCAACCCCACAGCTAAACCTTCCAAATTAATACTGGCTTGATATAAATCTAAAAGTACTACACATGTGACCGTGCCTTTGCCTACTCAGATCAATAGCTGCCACATTTAAGTGATTAATACAAAGTTTCATAGTCTTTGTTCTTGAGTAAATCTGCTATGAAATCTTTAACGCTCCATAAACCACCCATGGCCTTGCCTGTCCAGCAAATATAAAACCTCAGTGCTGACTCCGTGTTTCAGAGAAGTAGAAATGAATGCTATTTTGTGAGAGTGCACAATATCCATTTGCTGTGTGATTCCTGTTATAGTTTAGAGGAGGAGCAAGCTTTCTTTTAAAGGGCATACTGAACTACAGCTTGCGCTTTTTAAACATTTAACTTTAATGGAAATATAGAATATCCATTACAATTACTTTCTTGGATGGCTATGTTTACTTGCAAATAATCAAATACTAAAACAAATATGACATGAGAAAATCGATGCATAGCACTTACTACTTACTGTATGTTATAAGAATCAACAGGTTGAGACCTGGTCAACGTTTTGCTACTGGATATCACTCTTTGTATAGGCAAGAACCATGTTTAAAAACTCAACTGGCATTCAATGGAACACACACCTAGGTAACATATTTAGTGCCTGGCCACAGTAGACATCCATCTGATTCATATTGTTGTGAATTAAAAATGTCTCTGGTATGGGACCACCCGATACATTTTTATTTCTGTACAAGTTCTTGCAGGTGAAGTATTTTTCTTTTCTTTTTCGTTATGCTCCGTTTGTTAAAATATCGACTTCCTTTAGATATACTGTAGCTATCCTTTTTCTAAATTTGATGTGAACCTCTTGTCATGTCATTTCCAGAAAGTAAATATTTTCTGTTGTTAAATAATATAAAACACTAGAATCCTGAAATATTTTTGTGTGAATTCTTTTTTTTTTTGGGGTGGGGGAATTGGTCTTACGTTTTTTTTCTCATTTTTTTTTTTTTTTGCACACAAAAGGGTTTCTCTCATTGAGTTGTGCTTCTCTTCGTAGGAAGTGACAAAGATCTGCATATAGACTCGCATACTGTATTTACCACAAAGAATGCTCTCTGTGTGACTGACGGTGGTTAATTCTGTGGGTTCTGGTAGTATGTCATTTGTTTTAGGTTGTGTGGTATTGTTTCTTTTCCAATTTAACCATAAAAAACATTCTAGTACAGCCTTGTTTTCTTGGTACATACTAAAAGAATATACAATAGCAACAGACGTTAAAAATTTGACAAGCCTTTTTTTGTAAAGCCGGTTATTTTATAATGTAAAAAAAAAAAAATGACTGTAACCTTGAAATGTTATTTGCACTTTTCATAGTCTATACTTGATACATTCCCAGTTTCTATACAGTAGGATATAACTATGTAGATGTTTGGCCAAATGAATGCTGTTCATAAAATGAAAAAAAAAAAAAGTCTGATTAAACATTTATTACTTAAACAGTTTTCATGTCGTCTCATTACATTTGGATCTATGCAATGCGTTCTCTGCTTTTAATGAATACTCTTTGTTGCCAGTGGGAGCGTGGATTGCAAAACGATGAAAGGACAAGTTTTGCCAGTCCCATCTGGCATCGGAGGGGTTTGTTTTGGTTGCAGTCCTTTTTATGGATTTATAGGTGAAGTCTCTTCAAACACGGGGAGCACAAAGCCCTCTGACAAATGTTCAGCGATCATGGGAGTCGAGAGAGAGAGAGAGAGAGAGAGAGAAACAACATACCTGAAAATGAAAGGTAACTGACATGTATAGTTTTTTTTGCTAAAATATTTTATAAATAAAGAGACCACCATTTATCAATCTCCAAAATGCCTTTCATATTCTTACAAACCCCATCGTGTTTGGGGAATGCTGCAGCAGGTGCACATACACGTTCTTATGTGAGCTTCTCCTTTTCATTGTTACAGTACTTGCCTTTATAGGACATGAGCAAGAGAAATAATGAGGTAATCATCACAAATATTGATCACTGCAGCTAACGGGAAATGAATGTGGGTGTGTTCACTGACCATCTAGTGACATTAGGACACGAACCGGACATCACATTTAAATGGTCTAAGCATGTTTAGTGTAAACTTGAATCTAAGCAATTACAAACATACTCTTACACCAGTGCCTGAAAATGGTTATTTTATCATTCTGAACCAATCAATTGAATGCAGGTTTAGACAGATGTTTACCTTGAAAATGTACAGCCATTAAATTCCTGAAATGTGTGTGTTGAGGTCAATAGTTTACACATTGGGGAATATACAAACCATGTGTTTACCTTTTTAGTAGTACTGTACCATGTCAAGGGCCCGTTGTTTATAATCCCGTCTTCTTCCTTTTAGTCCCGTCATTCCCAATCTGGGTGCCATGACTCCCTTGTATGTCACACCCTCAACCCAG
Source organism: Ascaphus truei (assembly GCF_040206685.1). NCBI lineage: Eukaryota > Metazoa > Chordata > Amphibia > Anura > Ascaphidae > Ascaphus > Ascaphus truei. Next base: position 404,041,555 of record NC_134484.1, on the reverse strand, counting down.
ATGTGTCACGGAAATGTAAAGGAGAAGACAATATTTACAAAGATACACAAAAATGCTACTTTAATATGTATTGACTTTATGATCAATAGAAAATTGCATTTGCATTTACAGTAAAAATGAACCAAAAAATGTGGAGCTATTATTTGGTATTGCTCTAGCATGGAAAATCATTGCATAAAAAAAATTGTCACCTGTATTTTAGAGGGAAAAAAATTCCAGTCAGCTGGATCGTCCATCATGGCCAGTGAGGGACATACTAAAGCAAAGGCGGTAGTAAGAAAAACACATGGGACCACTTTAACCTTCTATTTTATAACCCCCTGGAGAACCTTAAGGCCAACACTTGCGTCAACTGAAGTCGATAGGTCTAATTTGTAGAACTTTATGAACGTATTTGTTGAGGACCATACTGCTGCCTTGCACACTTCGGAAGGTGACGCTGGAGATCTTCCTGTCCAAGTGGTGGCCATAGCCCTAGTGGAATGCACCCTTACATTCTCAGAAGTGCTTAGTCCTCTCCTCGTATGCTTACGTACTACACATCTTAATCCATCTTGCGATCATAGATTTTGAAACGGCTTGGTCCTTCTTTGAACCATTTGGTAATACGAAGAGTACATCCGTCTTCCATATCCCACTTAGGGCTGTTATATACAGCATGCGGCCGTGCGTGCCTATGCGAACGCGCGTGCACGTGCTGCATGCTATCATGTTTATAGAGCAGGGAGCTGTATGTGTGTGTATGTGTGTATGTGTGAGTATGTGTGTGTATATGTGTGTGCATGGGTTGTGTGAGTGAAAGGAAGACCTAAGCAAGATTTTTTAAAGAAAATAAAAGTTTAATAAATATTTTTTTTTTTTTAGTTCCGCAATCATTGACACACACACATCCACGCATACATACATACACACATCCACGCATACATACATACACACATATACATACATTTCACAGCCGGTAGCAGCGCAAAAATATGATTTTCTTCATCTTCGCCGCCGTCTGTCGGCTCCCCGCTCCCTGCCGTTCGCACGCGCGACCCTACTATAGAAAGGCTGACTGACGTCAGCCAACTAAAATTCTGCGCACACGGCCCTATAGAACATGCCTCACTCTCATGTTCTTGAGAAAGGCTGGAGGGAAAGCCGAGACGTTGCAATATGTTTGACATGTAATACATTTTGTGAGGATCAATCCGCGGTGCCCTTTTCCTTGTTTTCTTCATTGGATCAACTTACTAAAGGGATAGCAGCAAGACAACCCCTTGGATCAGGCACACCGGTATTTATGTGCTTAACCCTCTTACTATTGAAGTTTTAAAATGAGTGCTCCGATATAGGATCTTTTTTGTAATATAAAAAAAAAGAGACACTACTTCCAGATGAAAGTTTTTAGAACGACTTTCTTCCCAATGGAGCGTTGGAGAAGGTTCCATACTGGAAATTGCCACTTTCTGTAGGCACCAAGAAAATCTTAATATATGAATTCGAAAGTTGTGGGGTTGAAACGACACCTGGCCAATCAGATTGGGTTGAAACGACATGTGGTGAATCTGATTGGTCCAGCCTCTGGCCAATCAGATTGGTGGCTCTATGACGTCACCCATCTGCCGCCTCACCCAACTGCCACACGCACACACACCACCTCCCGCCCAAACCGCCGCCTCACACCCCTGCGCCTCCAGCCTCCCCTCCACGCAACACCACACACACCGCCTCCCCTACCCCCGGTGACTCCCGCCGCAATCGGCCGGGACCAAGCGGCGGAACGGACGGCCGAGAGGGAGGGGGCAGCCCACTCCCCCTCACCCGTACCACACCACCCCCCTCACCCGTAGGGTGCGGTGCCGCACTGAACTGCGGGGGGGTGGGGCCTGCACCCGAGAAAGGCGCCGCACGGAACTGCGGAGCCTGCGCCCTAGACAGGCGCCGCATGGGACTGCGGGGGGGCGAGGCCTGCGCCAGAGAAAGGCGCCACACAGGACTGTGGGGGGCGGGGCCTGCACCCGAGAAGGGCGCCGCTAAGCGCCGCACGGGACTGAGACGTGTGTGTGTGTGTGATACTGTGTGTGTGTGATACTGTGTCCCCCCCTCCTGTCCAGCCCCCCTCCTGTCCACTGTCCCCACCCCTCCTGTCCACTGTCCCCCCCCTCCTGTCCACTGTCCCCCCCCTCCTGTCCACTGTCCCCCCCCTCCTGTCCACTGTCCCCCCCCTCCTGTCCACTGTCCCCCCCTCCTGTCCACTGTCCCCCCCCCTCCTGTCCACTGTCCCCCCCCCTCCTGTCCACTGTCCCCCCCCCTCCTGTCCACTGTCCCCCCCCTCCTGTCCACTGTCCCCCCCCTCCTGTCCACTGTCCCCCCCTCCTGTCCACTGTCCCCCCCTCCTGTCCACTGTCCCCCCCCCTCCTGTCCACTGTCCCCCCCCCTGTCCACTGTCCCCCCCCTCCTGTCCACTGTCCCCCCCCCTCCTGTCCACCCCCCCTCCTGTCCACTGTCCCCCCCCTCCTGTCCACTGTTCCCCCCCCTCCTGTCCACTGTCCCCCCCCCTCCTGTCCACTGTCCCCCATCCTGTCCACTGCCCCCCCCCCTCCTGTCCACTGCCCCCCCTCCTGTCCACTGCCCCCCCCTCCTGTCCACTGCCCCCCCCCCTCCTGTCCACTGCCCCCCCCCCTCCTGTCCACTGCCCCCCCCCCTCCTGTCCACTGCCCCCCCCCCCTCCTGTCCACTGCCCCCCCCTTCCGGTCCACTGTCCCCCCCCCCCTCCGGTCCACTGTCCGTCCCCCCCCTCCGGTCCACTGTCCGTCCCCCCCCTCCGGTCCACTGTCCGTCCCCCCCCTCCGGTCCACTGTCCCCCCCCTCCGGTCCACTGTCCCCCCCTCCGGTCCACTGTCCCCCCCTCCGGTCCACTGTCCCCCCCTCCGGTCCACTGTCCCCCCCTCCGGTCCACTGTCTCCCCCCCCTCCTGTCCACTGTCTCCCCCCCCTCCTGTCCACTGTGCCCCCCCTCCTGTCCACTGTCCCCCCCTCCTGTCCACTGTCCCCCCCTCCTGTCCACTGTCCCCCCCCTCCTGTCCACTGTCCCCCCCCTCCTGTCCACTGTCCCCCCCCCTCCTGTCCACTGTCCCCCCCCCCTCCTGTCCACTGTCCCCCCCCCTCCTGTCCACTGTCGTCCCCCTCCTGTCCACTGTCGTCCCCCCCCTCCTGTCCACTGTCCCCCCCCCTCCTGTCCACTGTCCCCCCCCTCCTGTCCACCCCCCTCCTGTCCACCCCCCTCCTGTCCACCCCCCCTCCTGTCCACTGTCCCCCCCCCCTCCTGTCCACTGTCCCCCCCCCTCCTGTCCACTGTCCCCCCCCCTCCTGTCCACTGTCCCCCATCCTGTCCACTGCCCCCCCCCTCCTGTCCACTGCCCCCCCCTTCCGGTCCACTGCCCCCCCCTTCCGGTCCACTGTCCCTCCCCCTCCGGTCCACTGTCCCCCCCCCCCCCTCCGGTCCACTGTCCCCCCCCCCCCTCCGGTCCACTGTCCGTGTCCCCCCTCCGGTCCACTGTCCCCCCCTCCGGTCCACTGTCCCCCCCTCCGGTCCACTGTCCCCCCCCCTCCTGTCCACTGTCCCCCCCCCTCCTGTCCACTGTCCCCCCCCTCCTGTCCACTGTCCCCCCCCCTCCTGTCCACTGTCCCCCCCCCCTCCTGTCCACTGTCCCCCCCCTCCTGTCCACTGTCCCCCCCCCTCCTGTCCACTGTCCCCCCCCCTCCTGTCCACTGTCCCCCCCCCTCCTGTCCACTGTCCCCCCCCTCCTGTCCACTGTCCCCCCCCTCCTGTCCACTGTCCCCCCCCTCCTGTCCACTGTCCCCCCCCTCCTGTCCACTGTCCCCCCCTCCTGTCCACTGTCCCCCCCCTCCTGTCCACTGTCCCCCCCCTCCTGTCCACTGTCCCCCCCCTCCTGTCCACTGTCCCCCCCCCTCCTGTCCACTGTCCCCCCCCATCTGTCCACTGTCCCCCCCCATCTGTCCACTGTCCCCCCCCTCCTGTCCACTGTCCCCCCCCTCCTGTCCACTGTCCCCCCCCTCCTGTCCACTGTCTCCCCCCCCTCCTGTCCACTGTCTCCCCCCCCTCCTGTCCACTGTCTCCCCCCCCTCCTGTCCACTGTCTCCCCCCCCTCCTGTCCACTGTCTCCCCCCCCTCCTGTCCACTGTCTCCCCCCCCTCCTGTCCACTGTCTCCCCCCCCTCCTGTCCACTGTCTCCCCCCCCTCCTGTCCACTGTCTCCCCCCCCTCCTGTCCACTGTCTCCCCCCCCTCCTGTCCACTGTCTCCCCCCCCTCCTGTCCACTGTCTCCCCCCCTCCTGTCCACTGTCTCCCCCCCCTCCTGTCCACTGTCTCCCCCCCCTCCTGTCCACTGTCCCCCCCCTCCTGTCCACTGTCCCCCCCCTCCTGTCCACTGTCCCCCCCTCCTGTCCACTGTCCCCCCCCTCCTGTCCACTGTCCCCCCCCCTCCTGTCCACTGTCCCCCCCCCTCCTGTCCACCCCCCTCCTGTCCACTGTCCCCCCCCTCCGGTCCACTGTCCGTCCCCCCCCTCCGGTCCACTGTCCGTCCCCCCCCTCCGGTCCACTGTCCGGCCCCCCCCTCCGGTCCACTGTCCGGCCCCCCCCTCCGGTCCACTGTCCCCCCCCTCCGGTCCACTGCCCCCCCCTCCGGTCCACTGCCCCCCCCCTCCGGTCCACTGTCACCCCCCCCCCCTCCTGTCCACTGTGCCCCCCCTCCTGTCCACTGCCGTCCCCCTCCTGTCCACTGTCCGTCCCTCCCCTCTGGGGGGGGGGGGGAGAACGGAGAAAGAGGGGGAGCACAGAAATAGGGGAGAGAAGGGAGTGGGAAATTTAACTCACGGGCAACGCCGGGTCTCTCAGCTAGTAAGTATATAAATTGTATTCCATGATATTTTCTCTTCAGCTTGGGAAGGTACAGTATGCTTTGTTGCCTACATTTAAAATAAAATGTAATTAAAAAAAAAAAAACTATACAATAAACATTTAAAATGTAATTTAAAAAAAAAAACTATACAATAAACATTTAAATGAAAGGGAATCTGTTACATTGGCCATTGATTCCACTCCACTGTCTGTTGCAAAGTGGGACTGAACTAGAGCGGCCACATGACTCAGAGGCAGTGCTTGCCAGAGTGTGCAATGCATGAATAATTCATACCCCAACATGGAAGAACTTGTTGTCTTAGGTCCTGATTCCGCTTTCTTTTTTTTCTCTCGAGTTATTTGATTTGGAACTTTTTGGCGTTCTAAGGCCTCGTTCAGGGTGCAGGCTTAGGAGGGAGGGCGTGCTGCCGTGCGTGCTGCCGTGAGAAACAAAGTATTCAATTTGAATACTGGTTGTCAGGGTAGCAACCGCCCTGTCTCCGAGGCCAGGAGTTGAAGCTGACTACAGTTTCAATAAACGAAAATTTCGTTTTTTGGAGCTGTAGCAGCGTCACAGGGACCAAGGCAGCCAATGAAATCATTCTTCAGAATGATTTCCTGACTGCAACCTCGATACTTACCCTGCTGTGTGTAACCCCGCCCCCTCCCCAACGCTGAAAAGTCTGCTGGGGGATAAACACAGATCGCCCAGCAAACTGCAGCACTGCCTCCCTCCCTCCGAGTCCTGCAGCTGGCACCCTGAACGAGGCCTAAATAACGCTCAATTGCAGGGAGGGTCTTTCATTACAGACCCCTCCGACTCCTCCCCAACCTCAACGTTTTTTCAGGTGTTGGACATTGGGCATTTTTTTTTTGTATTCTAGGTCGGCTGTGCAAACTGGGGGAGGCGCGAGATTTTTTTGGGGGGGGGACGGGGACGCAGCGGTTACAGAGGCCCCGCGCTCTTCACTGCGAGGCCTCTGTATCTCACTTACCTAAATTCTGCTGGCTTCGGGCAGATTGAAGGTAAGGGTGGGGCGTGACACTGGGGGAGAGCAGGCAGGGGGGTGCAGCGCACAAAGTTAATGCACCCCTGTTCTAGGTTACATGTGCATTATATTATCCCCTGGCTTGACTATTCTTTACATTGTACACTGATTATTCTTTGATGTGCATGCTTTTCTTTGTCTTTAGAGAATCTTCCTATTCCTCTATCTGGATTAGTGGAGTTACATTTGTGAATTTCATGAAGCGACCATCATTAGGGAAATTGTACCTATTTTCGCTAATAACCTTTGAGTTATTTTTTCTAATGTAGGCGTGCACCACCAGATTCATTTGCTTTACTTTATCAAATCTATGTGATCCCTATGTGGGAATAATTATGAAGATCAGGAAGATGCAGGCACACAGACTTAATCACAACAATTTATTAAGCCGAAATTCCAACATTTCGGCAGGGTCACGCTGCCTTTGCCAAGGTGAGGGCTATTAAAAGACATAATTAATGCAAACTTATACCCGAGTGTACTTGCCCCTTCCTGTTCTGTCAGCTATTCCCTGCCTCCGTCGCCGTCTCCCAGTGACGCAGGCGCGTGATGATGCGTTGCTGCGCCGACTTCAGACGCCTGAACTGGCGTCAGCCGCAGGTAGTCATGACAACCAGATGCTGTAAAGACAAAAGCCATGCACACACAGATGCCTCCCAATGACGCCGACGCGCTGTCACGTGTTGCGCTGGCGTCAGGCGCCAGAACGGGCGCCGACTAGGTTGCCATGGCAGCACCGGACGCCACAACCACCTGTGCATACCGTAGTACAAGCAAGGAGGAGAAATGTTCCCCTAATCACCAATGCCAAAGTGAAGATAACAATAAATAACAAAACAGTGTGAATAGAGGCATCAGCCTAAACCAAAGGAGTGATCCCAATCATGCTTAATGCATCATACCAGCACCCAATAAAAGCATATACAATAAAGTGACTGTTACCAAGGATAGAATTTACATAACAATGTTAACTCTAAATTGTAATGATTACAAATTATAGATACACTGATATAGTGCTTAGTGATCAAGTTGTTTAATGCACATTGTACATAATAATCCGCAGAATTTAGTGTCAGGAGACAAATATCCAGAAGGGGTCCACGGAGATGGGCAAAGAGAAAAGAGATTACCTCCTGTCATGGAAACATTTAAGATTGTGTTGATCATTTAAACCTCCACCATTGCTGGTATTTAGTGAGTGTATCCAATAGGCTTCCCTTCTTAGGAGAAATGTTTCTCTATCTGGAATCCCACGTCTGGGTGATACATATTCAATACCCATGACCCTAAGGGGGTCACAATGTTGTACACACGTTGTTGGTTCCGTTCCTTTTCGTATAACGCTTTTATGTTCAATAAAACGCACCTTAAGCATTCAAGTGGTCTTGCCGATATATAGCAGACCACAAGGGCATTTAATGGCATAGACAACATGTGTTGACCTACAGGTGTTACGGCTCTTAATCTTTATGTTCTTGCCAGTGTGTGAATGGAAAAAAATATCCCCTGCAGTAAGGCTATTGCATACTGCGCAGTTTAAACACCGAAAATTCCCTGGCTTACCCATATCCAAAAAGTGGGGAACATTGTAAGTATTCTTGTTAACTGAATGTATCAGCTTCTCAGCTAGGTTCCTACCTCTTTTAAAAGCTATCATGGGAGGTTCATTACAGATACCTGGCAATATTCCGTCGTCTTGAAGTAAATGCCAGTGTTTATTTATAGTTGCTTTAATGAAACCACTGGCCTGGTTGTATTTAGTAGCAAATATCAATCTGTCACTGGATTTGTGTATTCTAATGGGATTAGTTTCTTTAGCTAAAGATTTGTCAAGTACTGTAGGGAACATAACTTCGGGCTAAGAAGCGTGTATGCAAATCCTTAATTGCAGGTTCAAGTTTGTCATGTCTACTTGTTACCCTTGAAACTCTAACCTTCTGGGAAATTTTAATATTTATGAATACATATTAGGCAGAGAAAAAACCCACCAGCAACTACATGTGTGCGTGAGATCATGCTTGTGACAACATTATTATGCACAGTATCTGGTGTGGTAGCAAAGAAAATTAAGCACAAATAACACTACTTTAACAAAATACAAAAAACATTAATATACTGTCCTTAGAAAGTGCAGCTCCTGAAACAGGACTCAATCCCAATCCGAACAGCAAACGATGAAGAACAGCAGATGCGCAAATTTGATCAGGACATGGAAAAGAATAAAGACAGCAAATAGTGCAATATTGTCTGATTCAACAGATAGAGTCAATGAAGACTCTATAGATTTTACACACACGTATTAGACGTGATAGTCGGGCAGTGTGGTTGTTAGAAGTAACCAACTTTTCTTCAAACAGGTACTCCGTGTAAATACAGGTAATATCCCATGGTAAGGGAGGGAAAATCCACATACAGAAAAGAAAAAGCAAAAATAGTATAATATGGCTTTTATTTTAAAAAACATAAAGTATTGCACTTACATAAGTGACTTTGGGGTGAGCATTTAGACCACCCTGGGTCAGTCGGACGAACAGCACTTCAAACAGCTTCTGCTTCACGGCCGATACAGCATCCACTGGGCTAGATGATGCAGTCCTCCGGTTCAAGTGTCCTCCAGCAGTGCAAGACTCCACTGCTTTAATTCTATAGTTTAAAAAATGAATACAAATTCTCCGGCTTGGATTGCTCCTTTAACCTCGTACTGTTATCATAACTCTGTGCCCCGGACATACTTGAAAACAAGAGGTAACTCTCAATGTATTATTTTCTGACAAAACGTTTTATAAATAAATAAATAAATAGCTAACTAACTTCCATTTCATTTGTATTCATCAGTATACTGTATGCATCTGATCTCAGACGCACTATTAGAGAGGGATGGGTTTCCTTACAATACATCTGATCACCGACACGCTGTTAGAGAGGGTTGGGATTCCTTATAATACATCTGATATCAGACGCGCTATTAGGGAGGGTTGGGATTCCTTACAATGCATCTGATCTCTGACGCGCTATTAGAGATGGTTGTGGTTCCTCAGATTTTCACTTAGGGTTCCTAAACCAAAAAAAGGTTGGAAACAACTTCTTTAAAGCAGCAGTTCAAGCAATAGCCTACATGTGTTTTTTTTTTAAATAAATCAGTTCTGTACTATGAGAAAATATTTGTAGCATTTAAAAAATGTAAAAAAAAAAAAATGTTTTAAAGACATTTTTAATGTTTCTAATGTAGGAAGCATGTCCAAAGTGACAGCCCCTTCCCCTTCTGATAGGCTCTGGCTCTTGAGCCCCGCCCTCTATCTAGCAGTGCACCAATTGTATCTAGTAACTGCCCAGTCAATCGTATTACAGGACTACAGTGCCCAGAATACTGTGCAAGAACTGAATTAAATAGCCCCGAGTTGATTACAGGAGAACAGATCGTTCTGCAGCTTAGCTAATCACTTGTGAGTGTGCAGATTATATTGATTTATATTGATGCAGATATTGAATGGGAAAAAAATATATTTTTTTTTTAAACAGCAGCTTGAACTGCAGCTTTAAAGACTCAATTGGATACAGGTTTACTTGTTTCCAGCAAGATATGGATACTAGAGCTGTGGACTGCTCTGAAAATTTAAATCTGTTTATACTTTATTTCCAAAATATATGAATTTGGGTAATGCAGTATAGCTTAATACAGAAAGGAATAGTAATTAGTGCATTGTTATGATACATCTTTCTTGTTGGAACATTTTTAAACAAATAGCTTAAACAGTCAACATTGTATGTTATTTTTCTCCATTTGGCCTCTTGTAGTGATCTTGTTGTTACCAATTTAATACCAATTCTACCAAAATTGTATTTGGCCGAGTTGCTGTATTCTATTCTGTCTTCCAAGCCCATTCTTTTTCTATTATTTTAGCCTTTTGTCCCATTTTTAAAATGTATTATTATCAGCTGTTATTGTTCTTATTTTGTGAACTCTGTTAGATTTGTGGGTGATTTTTTTCACACGCTTCTAATGCAGTTTAACAGCTTTACATTACTGATCATTAACAGCTATTTATTTGAATATGAATTATTTGAATGGCTATCAACAAACAATAATGGCCATCGCACATTAATGAACAAAGAATAAAATACTTGAGAATAAACATTGATAGTAGTTTTTACACTATAGAGAAACCCCCGCTACTGCTTGCAATAGTGAATTAATAATGATGGGTGTAGGTGCTGATGGGGCAATATAAGAATGGGGCAGATTATATAGCAACTGCCACCATTTGTCTATACGGTGCTCTATTTAATCTATCACCTACTGCAGTTGGCAACAGGTTTTAGAAGTGCAGCACACTTTATTATAACTACACTGTGCAATATCAGCTAGAGCTAGAGGTTTTAACAATATGACCTAGAGCTATAGCTGCTGTGTATCCTTGGGGCAGTAATTTACACTGTTCATTTAACCCTAAGGGAACATAGGTGCATTATTTTAGCAAGATTTAAATGACACTCTATTGCTAACTACAGGCTGTGCAATCAACCCACCATTAGCAGTGTCATTTCAACAATATTGCACCAATGCACTACAAGTATATGTAAGGATGTGCATATATATAAAGGTTCCGCGCTGTTGCATCACATAGGCAGCGCGATATTGTCCCTGTTTTGCCAGCAAGGTCACTGCGTACAAGTTGGGCTGCGCATGCGCGAGAGAAGCGCGCGAAGGGTAACCAATCTGTAGAGACTTGGAGGAACTCTGAACTCTGAACTCCGAACTGTGAGAGGGTCAGCTGAGGCTGAGGACCAATCGGATGCGAGACTTTGTATAGAGGAACCGGATGCGTGTGGGCGGAGGGTCAGAGCAGAGAGGGAGGTGGAGGAGGAGGTTGGCGGAACCTCGTGTGCGAGAGCGGAGGGTCAGTGACCCGTCCGCTTAGGTAAGGGTATTTCCCCGGCCCGAGGAGTCTTCCCCCTGCCACAGTAGGCTGCTGCTTTTGTAAGGACGCCCATAGTTGTCAGGGACGTTTCCCTTTAGTGAGGTTTATCTGCGGAGCTGCGGAGCTGCGGCCGCCATCTTGGATTAAACAACTGACGGTGCTGCAGAAGGGAGAGACGGCGCAAGGCTGGACTAGCCCCAGGACCAGGTGTGGAGTGTCACGGTCATCGTAGTGACCGGAAGGTATCATTATCTACAAGTGCACCTACCCCGGGCACCAGGCGCTGATCCCGCCTCCCACTAACTAATTGGGCTTACTGAGTGAATCCATATGGTACCATACTTTACCGGTTATACGATATACTCCTTGGGAGAGTGGCAGAGCCACCTATGTACAGAACATTACCCATAATAAGGTGTGGCCGAGCCACGGTGTGTGTGTGTAATGTTATACGATGAGTCTGCCGATCATTTGTTATTCATGTGTGATATATAAAAGGTTGCTGTTGCATACTGCTGTTGTTATGTTCTTGCTCAGGGTATAATCTCTATACTGGGGATCCTGGGTAAGTGGAGGCGCTGCACCGTAAGTGATAAGGTATATGACCCCAGGCTCCCAATGAGCGGAGGCTCAGAGCTCCTGAAGCCACAGGTACATGCACCACCGTAGTCCCTTAGTATAGGCGTTAACAAAAAGGGCTACATTTGGAGGCGCTGCTGAGATCTTAGACCTGGGGTGCCCCCACATTTTTTTTTTGTCTCTATTGTGCAACCAACCCACATCATGTCGGTGCCCTCGGCGCTCGAGGTGCGCAAGTGGGCCCAACGGCGCGGGATTCCCTTGAACCGTGTTTTCGCGCTGGGCCATGTCCCCGCCATGATCTCGTTAGGCACAGTGACCGAGCAGGTCCGAAAGCTTCCTCTCTTGGACAATGCCCAAGTACAAGACCATTTTTATGACCGCGACCAGACCTGGCGCCGGATCTTGTATGCCACTGAACAAGATATATGCCCCGAGGCTTTGCCCCGTATACTGCTGCTGCCCGAGGCCCCGGGGGTGCGCTGTCCCATAGTCCAGGCGGACACCCCTGCGCCCCTGGCCACTTCCACCCCCCGGAGAGAGTATACCCCCACCGCTGGCGCCGCGACGGGAGGCCCCGACCACTCCCCTGACCGTGGCCTGCACCCTCACTGGCCCGCAGCCCTGAGCCTAGGCTCCTCCTCTACCCCGTCCGGCCTGCGGGCTAGCCTCAACCGACTTAGCCTATCAAGATTGGACGCTTACCCCGCTGTCGGGGATAGCTTACCGGGAGACACCTCTTTGCCCGCCTTAGCTGCCGTTATCCACAATACCACCCAGTCGCTCCAGTACAGGAAGTTAAAGGCCTTCTCCGGGGAGAAACCCACGCCCCAAGGGGAAGTAGGGATAGAGGACTGGCTGGATCATACCGAACAGGTACTACCTGAATGGACCTGCACGGATGCGGTCCGTAGACAGCGCATCGTCGAGTGCTTACGGCCCCCCGCGTCCCACATGGTGCACTACTACCGAGACGACAACCCGGAAGCTGATGCGGCAGACCTCATCTACTGCCTAACCAAGGCGTATGGAGCTCCGGTGGACATGTATACTTTGATGTCGAAATTTCATGCGTTAGCCCAGAAGGAAGGGGAGATGGTATCCGATTTTCTCAGGCGACTACACCTGGATCTCTGGAAGATGGTCAGGAAAGGCGTGTTGCCACGGAAAGAAGCCAACGGAATACGTACCACTCAGTTGCTGAGGGGCCTCCTACCCCTACACCCCGTGTCGGTGCGGGTCAGTAGCTGCATAACGCCCGGGCAAGCCCTGTCGTTTCACGACTTAATGGATCGGGTCCAAGCGCACGAGATGGTGTTGTTAGGGCGTGACTTAGCCACCGGGAAGAAGCCACCGCCCGGGGGTAAAGAAGCCAAGAAAGTGGACCCAAAGCCCGACGTGCCCGAACCTGGGGATCCCGATCCCGAGGATGTCCCCGCCCCCGTGACACCCAGACCTCGTCCCCCGACTGGGCGAAGTCCCCCAACCAGGAGAGACGAGGCTTACCTCAGCCAAATGCAGTGTTACGCATGCGGAAAGATGGGACATTTACGGGCCCACTGCCCCACCTCGCGGAGGACGTCGTCCCGATCGGCGCAATCAATGCCGTGCCGGCCCCTGGATAACGAAAAGGTGTTGCCATCCTCTCCGAGCCCCCGAATTGGCCCCGCCTCCATTATTCGAGTGGTTATTGAGGGCATCTACGCCGCCGCATTATTGGATACGGGATCTCAAGTGACCATCGTGTATCGGCCCTTCTACGACCAACACCTACACCAACTACCGTTGCTATCTGCGGATGCCTTGCGACTACGGGGACTGAGTCATGAAGATTACCCCATAGACGGAGTAGTAAAGGTGCAGTTAGATATTCTCCAGCTGAATACTGGTAAACATCACCCCATGGAAGTGGAGGCCTTAGTGTGCCCCGAGCCGCAGGACCACCCCAGCGCCCCAATCATCTTGGGGACCAACGCTGACATTGTGCGCGCGGTATTCCGCCAGTTTTTGCAGGAAGCAGGAGAAGCCCCACTGCTGGCCCTAGCGGCCTGTCCCGCCCTCCAAGAGGTCTGCGGTAAAATTGCGACCGAAGAAGAGTATGGCGTCCTTTACAGCCAAGAATGGGGGCTGACCCAAATTCCCCCGGGGGAAGGACGAATGATGGTCGCCGCTTGCCATTACCCCCGACGACGGTTAGAGGATCAACTCTTCACCGTGGAGAGCGTGGCCCAAGACGAACAACGGTTGGGCTACAAAGTACTGGCCTCTGTTAAGAAATGGCCCGGGAAGATTCCGGATCGCACCTGGGTGTACGTGCAGAATATATCCCCGTACCCCATGACTATTGACAGGCGGCAGACGCTGGGAAGGATCTACCCCGTGACTCCCGAAGAGGAGGTTCCGACGAGACAATCAAGGTGTTCATCTACTATCGTTGATTCAGTATTGGAATTTGATTTCGGCGACTCACCACTTCCGGATGAATGGAGGGAGAGACTGCAGAACGAGCTTCACGACCGAAGAAATGTGTTCTCCACCAGTGATATGGACGTGGGGTGCAGTCGCAGTGCCCACCATACCATCCGAATGAGCGACGCTACCCCCTTCCGGGAGCGCTCCCGGCGGCTTGCCTCCAGGGATGTTGAGGAAGTGAGGAGATTACTCACCGAGATGGAAACGGCTGGCATCGTGCAGGAATCTCGGAGCCCTTACGCCTCACCCATCGTGGTAGTCCGCAAGAAGAATGGGACGGTCCGTCTATGTGTGGATTACAGAACTCTGAATACCCGTACTATCCCCGACCAGTATACACTGCCCCGAATCGAGGACCTCCTGAACGCTTTGACGGGAAGCAAATGGTTCAGTGTGCTCGACCTCCGGTCCGGATACTACCAGGTGCCCATGGGCCAGGAAGATCAAGAAAAAACGGCCTTCATCTGTCCATTAGGGTTTTACCAATTTACCCGCATGCCTCAAGGGATCTGCGGTGCCCCGGCCACGTTCCAGAGACTAATGGAAAAAACCCTCGGAGACCTTAACCCGCGAGAGTGCTTAGTGTATCTGGACGATATTATCGTGTTTGGGCGGACTCTAGAGGAGCACTCCGAGAGGCTGATGAAGGTGCTGGATAGGCTTCAAGGGGAGGGTCTCAAACTGTCCCTGGACAAATGCAAGTTCTGTCGATCCTCTGTGACGTATGTGGGTCATATTGTGTCGGCTGATGGAGTATCCACCGACCCAGGGAAGATAGAGGCGGTGGTGAATTGGCCTAGGCCTCTCAATGTCCAAGAATTGCGGTCCTTCTTGGGATTTTGTGGCTACTATCGACGGTTCGTTGAGAGCTATTCCAGCAAGGCCAAGCGGCTGAATGATCTTCTAAAAGTATACCCGGGAGAAATCGGGAGGAAAAGCATCACGGCACAGACGCCCTTTGGGGAGACCTGGACTCCAGAATGTGAACAGGCCTTCAAGAACTTAAAGGCCAGCCTCACTCAGGCTCCCGTCTTGGCCTATGCGGACCCAGAACGAGAATATGTCCTACATGTCGATGCTAGCCTTAGCGGATTAGGAGCGGTCTTGCATCAGAAGTATGAGACCGGGCTACGTCCGGTGGCCTATGCGAGCCGAAGCTTGACCCCTAGCGAACAGAATTACCCGGTCCACAAACTGGAATTTTTGGCGCTAAAATGGGCTGTAGTGGATAAGCTGCATGACTACCTATATGGGGTGCAGTTCGAAGTACGTACGGACAACAATCCCATGACCTATATAAACACGTCTGCCAAATTAGACGCCACGGGACACCGTTGGTTAGCTGCTCTAGCCAACTACAGGTTCAACCTTAAATACAAACCCGGACCCACCAACATAGGTGCCGACGCCCTGTCTCGTCGACCGGGCCTTCAGTCCACCCCTGATGAGGAAGTTTGGGAAGAGATACCGGGTCCAGGGATTCGTGCCCTCTGCTCCGTGGCTGCGGTAGTCGACGACCACGTAGCATTCTCGGAATTGCGGATTGTTGACTCGTTGGGATGTAATTCGCGGGCTATTCCCCTGGCCTATCAAGGTCGAGAAGGGATGAACATCACTGAAGATAATATCATCTCGTGGAGGGACCTAGTGCATTATCAAACACAAGACCCCATAGTGGAGTTAGCCCGTCAAGCGGTACAACAAGATAACCCTTCTATACTGAAGCGAGCCCCCAGAGACTTGGTGAAACTCCTGCTAAATGAGTTTGGGAAGTTTGAAATGGACAATTGTTTGTTATATCGGGTGATATCCTATCATAACCATCCCGATCGGCGTCAGTTGTTTTTGCCGGAACGTTTGAGAACCCTAGTCCTCAGGGCCCTTCACGATGACCATGGTCACCTGGGCATTGACAAGACGTTTGGGCTACTACAGGATAGGTTCTATTGGCCGAGAATGAGGGAGTCCGTGGAGCAACATTGTCGGAGGTGTAATCGCTGTTTACAACGAAAGACACTGCCCACCAGGGCGGCTCCTATGGCACACTTGAAAAGCTCGGGTCCAATGGATTTGGTGTGTATGGATTTTCTCTGTATCGAGCCCGACAGTCGGGGAGTTAGTAATGTTCTTGTGATCACTGACCACTACACTAGGTACGCCCAAGCGTTCCCTACGAAAGACCAGAAGGCCGTAACGGTGGCCCGAGTACTATGGGAGAAATATTTCATTCACTATGGATTACCAAATCGTCTTCACTCCGATCAGGGCAGGGACTTTGAGAGTACACTGATACGGGAGTTGCTCACTCTATTGAACATTGCCAAGTCGCGTACTACCCCGTACCACCCCGAAGGGGATGCTCTGCCTGAACGGTTCAATCGCACTCTGTTAGATATGTTAGGAACCTTGACGAGCCCGCAAAAGACGGAGTGGAGTAAACACGTCGAAGCATTGGTACATGCGTATAATTGTACCCGACATGAGTCCACCGGGTATACTCCGTATTTCTTGATGTTCGGAAGAGAAGCCCGTTTACCGGTGGATGTGCGCCTGCGGATATCTACCGATGGGGTATCCAATAGGACGCACTTTCGATATGTCCAGCGGCTAAGGGACAGTTTACAGCTGGCCTATAGATTGGCTGAACGGACGACAGCGCAATTGAATGCGGGAAATAAAAGGCGCTACGATCACAAAGTACGTCACAAGGAAATTCACCCCGGAGATGCGGTCCTCTTACGCAACTTAGGTGTTCCTGGGAAGCATAAATTGGCCGACCGGTGGCGGGAGGGTGTGTATGAGGTGGAGTCACAGATGCCTGGTCTTCCTGTGTACCGGATCAAGGATTCTGAAGGCCGCGTAAAAGTGTGGCATAGGAATCATCTGCTTCCCATACCTCAAGTAGGGACGGACGAATTGGAAATCCCAGCCACGCCCATAGATGGAGAAGTTGAACACACAGAGGATGGCCCAGAGACTGTAAAAATTGCCACCTCTGAGGATCCAATGGAAGGAACCTCTCAAAGGGGCCTTCCGGCCGTGGAGGCATCTCCCGAAGGAGCCACGGGTAAAGAGCCTCTTGGCCCGAACATTGATCATTTGACTCCCGCGAGTCAGCCTCTAGACCCACAAAGCCCATGTTTCACACCCCAAAGAGACTGTACTAATGCTGAATACCCCTCAAGGGTAGAGATGGAAGTACCAGTTGAGACTGGACACTCTGCAGAAGAAGCAGAGGAGAATCAACCCCGGCGAAGTCAAAGAAACAGTCAGCCTCCCATGCGAATGGCATATGATCAATTTGGGGCACCCCATTATGAGGCTCAGCAGTGGGCTCGGCATAGGATGCAAGCTATGATGGTACTGTTTAATGAAATGTGTAACCTAATCTAGGAGGGAGAGGGTTGTGTAAATAGTTATATATATGTGGGTTAGGTAGTCCAGCGGGGACGTTGGATTCTGGAGAGGGGAGAATGTAAGGATGTGCATATATATAAAGGTTCCGCGCTGTTGCATCACATAGGCAGCGCGATATTGTCCCTGTTTTGCCAGCAAGGTCACTGCGTACAAGTTGGGCTGCGCATGCGCGAGAGAAGCGCGCGAAGGGTAACCAATCTGTAGAGACTTGGAGGAACTCTGAACTCCGAACTGTGAGAGGGTCAGCTGAGGCTGAGGACCAATCGGATGCGAGACTTTGTATAGAGGAACCGGATGCGTGTGGGCGGAGGGTCAGAGCAGAGAGGGAGGTGGAGGAGGAGGTTGGCGGAACCTCGTGTGCGAGAGCGGAGGGTCAGTGACCCGTCCGCTTAGGTAAGGGTATTTCCCCGGCCCGAGGAGTCTTCCCCCTGCCACAGTAGGCTGCTGCTTTTGTAAGGACGCCCATAGTTGTCAGGGACGTTTCCCTTTAGTGAGGTTTATCTGCGGAGCTGCGGCCGCCATCTTGGATTAAACAACTGACGGTGCTGCAGAAGGGAGAGACGGCGCAAGGCTGGACTAGCCCCAGGACCAGGTGTGGAGTGTCACGGTCATCGTAGTGACCGGAAGGTATCATTATCTACAAGTGCACCTACCCCGGGCACCAGGCGCTGATCCCGCCTCCCACTAACTAATTGGGCTTACTGAGTGAATCCATATGGTACCATACTTTACCGGTTATACGATATACTCCTTGGGAGAGTGGCAGAGCCACCTATGTACAGAACATTACCCATAATAAGGTGTGGCCGAGCCACGGTGTGTGTGTGTAATGTTATACGATGAGTCTGCCGATCATTTGTTATTCATGTGTGATATATAAAAGGTTGCTGTTGCATACTGCTGTTGTTATGTTCTTGCTCAGGGTATAATCTCTATACTGGGGATCCTGGGTAAGTGGAGGCGCTGCACCGTAAGTGATAAGGTATATGACCCCAGGCTCCCAATGAGCGGAGGCTCAGAGCTCCTGAAGCCACAGGTACATGCACCACCGTAGTCCCTTAGTATAGGCGTTAACAAAAAGGGCTACATATATAATTGGCATTCCATATAAGAATAGTATTTATAATCCCTCAATCTAGCTTTCCCCCAGGCTTCCCTAATTAAGGTGGCTGGGGGCTAGTGTACTCAAGCAACACTTCAAGAACGACTACCTACCTGGGGACTATCATATCCCTTAGGTAATTAAGCGTAGTGATAGAGTTTAATCCTATTTTAATCCCCATTGTTTTACTATGTTTCTAATAAAGTTTACTTTTAAATTTACACCATCATCTCAACACAGTGTATGAGTGCTCTACTGGGGGTCTTTCCTCCATTGTTTATCATTAGTAGTTTTTACATCATGAAACATAAGAACATTTGCAAATGTTTAATAATAATTCATCTGAATAATTGTGTCATCTTGTCATAATTGTTTTTAAATATATATATATATATATATATATATATATATATATATATATATATGTGTGAAAGACAGGGTTGCAGATATATATATATATATATATATATATCACCCAAATTTACAAGTCAAAAAGTCCTGGAAGGTTGTTTACATAGCAACTCTCCCTGCGCGCGCTCTCTGTCTCTCTCGTTGTAATAAATGTCAATGGCTGCAGCTTGTTCGTGCCCTACACGTTTTCACAACACACTTTGTGAGTTACACAGCGGAGACCCTGGGCTGGAGGAGAAATCATGCCTTACATTGGCGCCCGGATTTAACCTGCCACATCCCTGTGCCTGGACAGGCGTTCCCGCGAGAACATGCGCGCACAATCTCCGGCCTATAGGAATAAACCAACGATCCGCCAACCAGAGCTTTGTGACGTCGCTCGTTTGTTGCGTCACGTGGAACACTTCCAGCGCCTTCTGGCGGAAATGCTCTGCTGATTGGCCACAGCTGCTGCCAGTCTCTAGGCCAGTGTCTGACTGACTGGCTACGGTTCTCGTAGAACACGCAATGGTCTCGTCCAATCACAACTGGACATTCCGGAGGAAGCCCCGCCCCTGCCCTGGATGTGGATGCGGTGTGCGGGGAGATGGGATGAGGTCCTAGTGGAGCTGTGTTTGGTTCTGGGATCAGTATTCCGGACCCCGTATCGGAGCGGCCAGGCCACCGGACTATTGTACCTGAGTGTTAGGTACAGGGCTATCTAGCAGAGGCGCCCAGCACTGGAAGGGTTATCTTTCTCAGTGGGGGTGGGGGGCTGTCTGCAGTCTCTCCAGAGACTGTCGTCTCCTGTGTAGCTGGAAGGCCACAGAGAAGTCAAGCAGATTGAGTGTATTTAATACTACCACCCACACACTGCAAGTTGGTGACCTCTATTACCATTAAACGCCCCTTCTTGCACACGGGGGGAGAGAGGGGGGGGAGGAGGAGGGGTTAGCCCAGAGAATAAAAAAGAAAAAAGGCTTTTGTCAAAAAAAAAAAAATCTAAATAAAAACATTTTTTCTTGAATAAAAATAAGTGATTCTGAAAGCTCGCGCTCTGTTTATACACAAATTGGCCATTACAGGCATCACTTTAAACATGACAAAAGCACTTAGTGCTTTAAAAAAAAAAAAAAAAATATTAAAAAAGCTCCTTTTTCTGTCTTCTTACACAAAGTTCCTTATAGAATGTAATGACATCAAATTGGAAGCCCAACATGTCGGTGAATCCGTAGGGTGTGCGCTTTGCCGAGCGTGTGTCTGGGGAGGTAGAAGGCACCTTTCGGTAGTTGGGAGAATATGTTATTGGGGTCTTCGTGATTTTTATTTGGGGCTCAACACAAATAATTTAGGAGGTGGCCATGTAGAAGCTGTCCTGAAAATAGCAATGCTTTACATTAATGGGACTTACATGCCTTCTGCTTCATCCCACTTCCAGCTTGTCCACATAATGTACCTATAGATTTCATATTTCTGGTTATTAATAGCTGTGTAAACGGCGACAGCATATGTCAATAAAGCAAGCTTCCACAGTGCTCCAAAATAGTGGCGGCTAGGTTACTTTAATTATCTTGGCAACTCATCAGTGGCTATATGTAAATAATTAACGTAACCTTTTAGCCTCTATTTTGCAGTGCTTTGGACACTTGCTTCGTTGACATATAAACTGTTGCTGATCCTGATGCTTTACATGCACCTAATACTATTACTGCCATCTGAACCCCATAACCGTGAGTGCTGTCCACAGCTTACCATTTCTATAACTGTGGCGAACAAACTCTTTAAGGTTCCCAAAATACACTACTTGCTATAGTATAATGTGCTGTATGTTACATACAATATATTGTAAAAAAAAGAGTGCTTACAAGATGTCTAGAGGTCGTTATCTCAAGATACGATAGAATAAACATTAAAAATGATCAGATATCATGGTCCTCAATAACATGTTTTTTTTGTGCTTTTTTTACAGGTGATTTGTACATAAAGGAATATTTGAATATCTTACCAAGGTTAGTGACATTCTGTTCAACAGTGTAATGTAGCTGAAGCGTATCTTCCCTAAGGTCCCCAGTAAACTTTGAGAATATTATCACCCATAGACTCCTGATTCAGGAGACATTCATCTCAGACATAGCAGCATTTTCAGCAGCTTACAATGACCGTGCATGGGATTCTGCCAGTAACAGTGACCTGTGAGATTGCTGTTCCTGGTTAGCTATGAAGCAACAGCCTCTCTCTTGGAAGTGGGCAAATATAATTACATATACCTGAAGATATATTGCCTTCAGGTGTTATTCTATTAGGGGGGATTCATAGCGAGCTTTTTTGCTTTACCATATGAAATAAATACTAAAAACAAAGAATAAGGTTTTACATAGCCGAGTGTGCATTGTGCTAGTAAATGCATGAATCGCTGCAGCTTTGGCTTCTTTTGACGACCAAGGCCTCGGATATAGTGGGCGTGCTCGACGGAGCGCATGGCGTCACGTGCTCCTGTCGGACGAGCGATCTGTGTTCTGTGATGTCACGGGAGCGGTTCACCCTCATTGACTAAACCACCCACGTGGCCCAGCCGTCTCGCGAAAAATCTATCGCGCGTGTGCTCTATGGCCTGCCTCATTGAGGTGCGTCCCTTTTGTTTGCTCCACACAGGCCGCGTCCATACTGTGCGCACAACGCATCATCAGTCTAATTTACACCAAAGTATTTAGAAAAATAATGTGGAGAACAAACAATTAATGTCTATCCTGGGAATGTTTGTAAAAATTGGAAGCAAAGGTTGTGTCTTCCTACCCTTCTGTTTTTTCTCTCCCATAGCACATCCCCTTTCTTAGGCCAGGTCCCCAGTGGCCGCTGCGGCACGCGCCACAGGACAGCCCTCTATGGGGCAGCCCCCAGTCGCCGTATGTGTGTGGGCGCGATGACGCTTACGCTGGCAGGGAAGACAAGAATTTTGTCTTTCCTTGCCACGACGCAATCACGTGGTCAGCGGGCTGCCAATGGAAGGGCAGATTTGCTTTTGTGCTGCACTGACTTCATGGCCGGGCCCCTGTCAGGCCGCGCTTCCCATCGCTCCACATAGTTCACAGATCGCGGCTTCTACCCCTGCACGCGCCGCCGGGACCACTGGGGCTGCAGCCTCAGAAAGCTATACAGGGAAGGGAAACCCTAAGACAAGTTTCCCACTGATAACACACAGACCTTTCAATACTGCCCAAAATAATATCAAAATACTTTTTTCTTTAATAGTATATTCAGATGTAACCAGTAACCAGATGGCTGTCATTCGCTCACTATGGTCTTACATGGGACTTCTCCTTTAAAATGTCGCTTAAAGCCCCTTTTCTCTTGTTCCAAAAGATTACCCTTCTGCATATAAGCACAGCGCCAGTAGTCTCTGTAATAATAACACTAATTCTGTTGTTCACACAGATGCCGTTGGGATTAAAGCCGACCTGCAGTGTGTGCAAAACCAACTCCTCTTCCATGTGGAAGAAAGGGAGCCAAGGGGAGATCCTGTGCAACAACTGCACTGGGAAGGGCAGCAGTGGGGGAGGGACGTATGGTGTCTGCTCCAGCGGCGGCGGCTCCTACCCTGGGACGGGCTTCGCAAGCACCTCGCAACAGAGCAATGGTGGCAACAGCAAGCAGGTAAGCCGTGTCCCGGGAAGGGAAGAACACTGCCTGCTTGGAATTTGCATGTGCTTGTCTGAATACACGTCCGCTGATAGCTGAGGGAAGGACTCCAACTAGGGATATAGTTTTCTCAGGAGTTACACAATACATGCCTAGTACTTAAGCGCACAACGTTCCCCAATACGGTGAGGTGCACCTCCTATCGGTGAAAACTATATATGTAGACAAAATAGCAGAGAAGCAGAAAGACACCTATTTTGGGAGATGCACTCAGGTGGGTTGGTTATATATAATTGTTGATGAACACAAAATAAAATGAATAATATAAAACCGTAACTTTTAATACATAACTTAAAATATAAGCAATGTTAATATACAATAATAAGGCTGCCTAGCAGCACTCTGAGTGAGCAGGCTCCTGGGTATGGAGGGGGTTCAGAAGAAGTGAAGGGTGAGTATCCAATCCTAGGTACTTAGTCAGCTGTGTCTAATAGGTAAGGGTGACGTATAGCTCAGGTGGCTGTGTAACTTCACTATCCCTGAACTGCTAAGTCTGCCGATAATACCCTCCCAAGTATAATGATTTAAGACCAGGCTGTGGTGACACCCAGATGCCTAGTAACGCACTGCATACGACTGTGCTGTAGGTGAGGGATAGTGGGGCTCACTAATTGCAATTCAATTAATTTCAATTTGGAATTTTTCTATGTCACTTTAAATTTTATTCTCTAATTCTTCAAATTCTGATTAAAAGTTTGTATTTTAGTGATACTCTCGTCTAAACTGAGATTAACTTCACCCAATTGTTATATTTTTGTGTTCTGTAAGTAACATCATTTAGTTGCCGTGAGCAGCTAGAGAGTATTGATTCCCATCATTGTAGGAACTCCTAGCATGATATGAGGGAGCCAAATTGATTCTCAATCTTCTGGGAATTGTCTTATTTTTAAAGCGGCAAAACGTGAAATCTTATGTTTTTTTTCTTTTTATATATAAATAAATCAGCTCTGTAGTATTATATAATACTTTTGCATTAAATTGTGTATATATATATATATATATATATATATATATATATATATATATATATATATATACAACTCTTAATGTCATGTTTACTGAGGTTTTTTTTAAAGCATCCTTTGATTCCTATAGCCGGCTTTAGCCCACCTCCCCAGCAGTGCAAGATCTTTGCAGCACTTTCCTGTTTGTGATAATTTGTTGCCAAATTTTCCAGCAGTTTGAGCTGCAAACTAACAATAGATAATGTAACCATAGTAATATAAGGTTACATTGTAGCTGCCGAGTTACACGGACTGAAGCAGCCATTATGGTAGTCACACAATCAGGATTTTGACAGATTTTTAACAGGAGCACCAAACGATTACCAGTTTACGTAAGAATGTAGAATTCTACATTGTCACACGCCTTACATATGAAAAAAAGGGAGGGAGGGTGTAGAATTGCTGCTTTGACCTAGTTGTTTAAACACTATATCTCACACCAAAGTGTAATTTTGATGTTGTACAATTTCTGCACAGTTGTAAAATTGGCATATATATATTAGTTGGCTTGAGGTCTACAGGGGTCACTCTCCATAGAGAGAACCTCCTCCTTCGCCTCATTTAGCCAGACATTGAGGTCTATTTTATTTGATAGGAAGCCAGCCATCAGGTTCTGCTGTAAGTGATCCAAGCTAAACTAAAGAACGGACTTGGGTCCAAGTAATATAACTCGTAGAACTCCAAACTAGAGATATAGTTTGCCCAAGATTTACATGCGCCACTAGTACCGACCCGCTGAACCTATCCAATGCCTCCTGTGTTAGTCCAACAGCTGTTTAGATCCGTTCACGGAGCTTTATCAGGGGCCAAGATGGAGCAAAAAGACTGAGGTGTGTTCCCTGTAGTGAGCGAGCAGCACGCGCCCGAATCAGTCTGCAGCAGGCGGGAGAATGGTCTGTGGGATGTGAGGGCGCTCTATGATTTGGAGTAAGAGAGTTCTGATCTCTCAAGGTAACATCATCACTGATTTCACCACAGGTGTCTCACAATATCTCCACACTCGATCACCGTCACAGGCAATTAGTGAGCGCCACTATCACTCACCTACAGAACAGTCGTATGCAGTGCGTTACTAGGCATCTGGGTGTCACCACAGCCTGGTCTTAGATCATTATACTTGGGAGGGTATTATCGGCAGACTTAGCAGTTCAGGGATAGTGAAGTTACACAGCCACCTGAGCTATACGTCACCCTTACCTATTAGACACAGCTGACTAAGTACCTAGGATTGGGTACTCACCCATCACTCCTTCTGAACCCCCTCTACACCCAGGAGCCTGCTCACTCAGAGTGCTGCTAGGGAGCCTGGTTATTCTTGTTGTTTTCATTGTATATTAACATTTCTTATACGGTATTTTAAGTTATGTATTACAAGTTATGTTTTTATATTATTCATTTTACTTTGTATTCATCAACAATTATATATAACCGACCCACCTGACTGCATCTCCCCAAGTAGGTGTGTTTCTGCTTCTCTGCTATTTTGTCTACATAGCCGAGGGAAGGATCTGTGGTCTTCAGTGCACTTCTCTTTATACAACTGACCTGTTTTGCTTTCAGTCCAAGCAGGAAATCCACAGAAGATCCGCCCGACTGAGGAACACAAAGTACAAGTCGGCTCCAGCTGTTGAAAAGAAAGTGTCCACCAAAGGGAAAGGCAGACGCCACATATTTAAACTGAAAAATGTAAGATACTTCTAAGTGGCTTATGTTGCAGTGTCGTATTATTTCTCTCTCTAATCCTTTCCACTGCTGCACTCTTCTTAGTCTGCTCTCTAATCCTATACCACACATGAAACATCTGGTTGGTTTTATGGTGTACATATATCGTCACTATATTATAGGGAACAAATACATTCTTTATTTATCAACAACTTTAAAGGCTGACTACGCTGCAATTAAAATAAACTTGAAGCTGAATGTATACATGTAAGGTGATGGCTAATTGTGTTCACAGTATCAAGAAAGGAAGAAGTCTCAATACAATAACAGTTGCATCCCACACCAAGACTTGCTGTTCCCCTGTGTGCTGCCATGTTCAGTGTTCTGTGTCTGGCTGCTATCCAGCTGTTACCTCCTGTCATTTGTAACTCTGCCTGTGTGACAGGGACCATTTGGTAACAGCCAAAGGGAGTATTTGAAAGTAGTGTCATTTTAATCTGTGTTTTCCTTTCAAACGTTGTTTCTGAAGTAATGATATATTCTCAGTGGTAAAGGCGTGCCTGCTACTAGATCATTTAGTTACATTGTATCTTCTTGTCATGTAGGGATAGATTTTAACATTCATCTATTTTTAAAGGCTATTGTACTACAAAATAACATAAGCAGGGTAAGTGATAGATTTAATGTCTAACTGATGTTTAAAAATAGTGCAAACTTTGAGAGCCACTCAAGTCCCTTTTTCGGGTAAGTTTCAATAGAAGCTGATATAGTAGGATATAGTTATCTGGGCAAAATACATCAATAAACTAAAAATCCATATGTAAAATTGTTTCATGCAAATGGTTTGTGTCACACAGTAATTAATGCAAGAGAGTTTGGATACAGTAAAATAACCGGTTATTGGACCAACAAATTATTGATATGTTGCATGTTTTCGACACCTCTCGGGGTTCTTCATCAGGTATGGGAGAAATATAGAAACCGGTGATATTATATACAGTTTTGTAGAGAGATCTAGTTACAATGGATATGGGGAGGACGTGGGATGTGCTAAGGTGGATGATGACCGGTTCAGTTATATATAAAATATTTGGTTCGCTTTCCTGCACCTTTTTTTCCATTCAAAACACCACTGTCAGTAACAGTTACGTTTGCATTATTACTTATGTTCAAGGAGCTGTACGTGATAAGTATTTATGGGCTGTCTCTTCTGGGTTGACCTGTTGGCTACCTTGGTACTGGGCATAGAAGAGGTTTCACCCACAAGCATTATCCACAGACCACACTGCCAAAGCACCATTATATATAAAACATTTTGCATGAATTTTATAGTTTTCCATCTTGTTAATATGCGTCTCTTGGTGCAGGATGAACAAATCCTATTTGTTTACTTTAGGGTGACATGTAGGAGAATAGAACCAGTTTAGATATGTATGTATGTATGTATGTATGTATGTATGTATTTATTTATTTTTGTGTGTGTTTTTGTTTTTCTAGCCTATTAAAGCACCAGAGGCTGTATCAACAATAGTAACTTCCGAGTTCCTCTTCCACAAGGTATGTAAACCAGACTGTACTGCTATACATCAATGTGGCATAGTCCTTTTTTCCTGATCTATTCTTACTGTGTTGTTGGATGTACTGTATTCAGACATAAAAATGCAATGAAGTAACCAACACATGAGGAAAGGAGAGGAATTCCGGGGGCATTTAATAAGAGGCGAGACTGGCACCCTGCATTATTTTACACTTAATGATACTGCTTTGGTTTGGCATCATGGACTATTTGGTACATGAATCCAATGTAGATTACACATTTACTATGGTAACATTCAATCTTCTAACACATTTGTAGGCATTGATTATCACTAGAAGTAAAAGTGGAATGTAACAAAGTTGTATTTAATTAAATGTCGATATAAGTGTCTCCCTTATGTGTAAAATGAAATCGCAAAACCACTGCACTGGGATCATCTGATAAACCGGATATCCATATGTTTCAAGTTTTTTATGGATTAGGTATAATATGAGCATCTGATTATATTCAATAGATTTGTGACGTGTGAAAAAGACTTGCTATAAAATCTCATGTGCATGATCTTTGTATTATTTTCAGGTTGAGCCAGTAACTCATCCCAACCTACAAATAAATCAACTTTTTCTCTAGCATCAGCCCCACCATACTTACATTAGGAAACTAAAACAAGTGCTACCCCTGGTACTTTATTGCAACTCCTTCGTACCTCACTAGGTGGCGCTGTTTCTTTTGAGTGCGGGTGTAAATCGGACTTGCCCGGTTGTGTGATACTTGCAGCTTTTTTTGCCGTTCCTGTGTAATATATTTAGCACTGGGGTCTATATTATGAGTGTCTGCAGTCTGATTTTGGGGGATAAAAGTGTGCCACTTTAACCCTATGCGAGGGATCTGCAGCGCATGACATCTTAAAGCACACCTTTATAATGAAGTATGTGGGTAGCTCCGCTGGCTGGTACTATACATCTCATGCACTGACCTCGGCCCCTGGCAGACCCACGTACCAGGACACCCTCTTTCTGTCTCCAAGTTCTTACCACTTAGATTGTAAGCTCTTGGGGGGGGGGGGGGCAGGGACGCTTTTACCCAAAATGTCTACTTTTATGTAGGAAGCGCTTTATTCCTGTTATGTCACGTGTGTTACTGCTGTAAAGCGCTGTGTACATGGGTGGTGCTATATAAATAAAGATATACATACATTACGCAGCCATGTGCAGCTCTGGAAGGCCCTCTCCTATATAATATGCAGCAAGTATGTCCGCAATGTAGCTCGGTTCCTCCACTGAACGTTTGACCTCTGAAAGCAGCAGTTTGTGCTGATTGCCATTTTTTATTATTTTTGTTTCACTTTGAGACCCCATCTGACCTACTCCATTAGTGTTTCTATATTTTAAATCTGATGCCCCATTCAGGAGATGTGTGTAACCCTCCCTGCTTGGCTTCCCAGGGAGACTATATATCAGTGTGATATGTATATGGCTGCTCTGCATGGTTACCTTGGCTCAGGATGCTGGAATTCAGGCGGCTGTGCGATGTGGTAGCAATGTTGTATAAAAATGGGCACCAGGAATAGTACAGCTGTCCTTTATTCGTGTCCCCAAGCACAGGGATCGCTCATTCTTATAGTGACAACGTGTCACTGTATTTTATATCAGACATACATGAATATGGTTCTTCCATCAGTGCCCACTCTTAGCACAGTGAAGAAACAAGATATGTACCTCCATTCAAGTGTTAAGACCCGGGCCCCGCTCCTCATTAGTTGGAGACATCTCTCCTCATTGTCTCTGTAATACTAGGTCCATTGGGGATCCTAGCGGGTCCTGTATACGTAACCCAATACCATGGCCTTTATGGTAACTGCCACTTCAGCCTGAGAGGAATGTCAATGCAGATCCGCAGTTAAAGCCGATCCGCCGGCATCTGGGGATCCTCGTTACTGAGGCCCTCTGTCGCATGCTGTTTCGCTTCGTAACTATACTGGGCTCCCTTAGTCTTCTCTAGGGATCCTAACTAACAAGGTTGCTATCACTGTCTATAACAGTGGTTTTCAACTTTTTTTTTTTTGGTTGGGGAACCCCAGAATTCGATGTTGAAATTCTGGGGAACCCCAACCCTCACCCCTTGTCTCCCCACCACTCCCACGCTCTCTCTCGCTCACATTCACACTCACTCGCACTCTCTCACTCACACACACACACACTCTGTGACCGTTTAGCAGTGATGCACTTGGAATGTGTTTCACTCCCCCTCCCTGTGAGAGCGCGCGCTGACCGGAGCAGGCAGAGAGAAGTATAGCAGTGAGCTGCCGGCTGCTGCTGCTTAGCTCGGGAGCCGGCACCGGGTCACTGCTATGCGGGGATGCCGCCGGTCTGGAACAGCTGGGAGTGTTATCCCGGCTCTCCCCCCCCCCCCCTGGTGGCCACGGAACCCCTGAGGGGTGCTCGTGGAACCCCGGTTGAAAATCACTGGTCTATAACATAAGTGAGGGGGTGTCTACTCTCCCTGAGGCTCCTTTCCTCTTGTCCTCCTGGAACCTAACTCTGTAGAACAGTCCATTCTTAAATACCCCTGCGTGGTGTCTGGATCCCCATAGCAACCCAAGGTGGGGCCCAGCAAACACCAACACTGCTAGTAACCTTCAGAAGGTGGGGGAGGGTTGTATTATTAAGCGTACAGGACGTTAAAGCAGCAATACCCGCAGATGCCTATATGAATAACTTTTATATAATGTTAGTACCGTATCTTGTTCCCTGCGCATGTCCAGTGCTTGTTTCTGGGTTTTTTTGTGTTAAAAATCATAGTTTTCTCTTGCTTCTGCGGTTACCATGGTAACAGTCACACTACACTGAGCGCCTAGAAAACTACATCCTAACCTTCCAGACACTTAGCATTTCAAATGCTTCTATCACCTAAATAAAGCATCACATTTTAAAAACAAAAATAACTTTGGAAAGGGTAAGAATATATCTCTTAAAGCCACAGCACGTGTTTCACTTTTTGTAATTTATTTTTTATTACAGGATTAAAACAGGGGGGCTTTAAAGATGAACAGTGTTAAAATCCGCTCCGGGACCCCCTGCTTCCTGAGAACTCCGCAGGGGGTGCCGGTATCTCGGTGTGCCTAACATATAATGGTGGCTTTATATGTCCCGCTGGCTGGTGCGGCTTCCTATTGGCCAGCTTGACCGGGACATTTAAACTGAAGAGATACCAGCATCACTACTAAGTTAAGTATGTCATGAAGCAGGGGTCCCCAGAGCTGAAATGAACACATCTCAGCTCCGGAGACCCCCTGCTTCAATCCTGTTAATAAAAAAAAAATTAAACGTGAAACCCGTATTGCGGCTTTCAAATAAGTAGAAAACCAAGATCCAAAACACAGCAAATGGTTATACGTGCAGCCTGCTGCTTTGAAATGGAACTCTGGCAGTGCAGTCTGAAGGTTACCACGTTAACATCACAAGTTGCAGATTATGAAAATCCATGATTTTTAGCACAACAGGACAAGCTCAAGGGGCAACATACTAACATATGAGTTAAACTGATATAAGCTACTGGGGGGAATAATTTTTTTTTCATTGCTTTGTGAGCCTTTAATGCACTTCAACTGCAGTGCCACTTAGCAGGTTATGGTGGAGTGGAACCACAGTGAAGTCCCCCATTCATGTAACACCTCCTCTTCTGTATATAACAGTTATTATATTACACCACAACAGCATGTGGATATTTTTGTCGGCTGATTCATTTATATGACCTGTCTGTGTTGTACTACACTGTTTAATTTGTTGTTGTGATAATGTCTTTAGCCAAAATATAATGATCCCTTTTCAGAGAAAAGTGAAAATGCGAGTAATTGACCTTTTGAGGTATGTTAGGGCTGCACCTGATGCCTACTGATTAGCAAAGCTTAAGCTTGCCAGCACAAACTGAAACTACAGTTTGATATATATACACACATATATACACACACACACACGCAATGTTTTTATTTTAATATAATGTTTCTAGCACTTTTTGGTAATTATACGAACTGCTGTTTTTGTAGGAGTGGCCATCAACAAAAACCCCACATGTTATGGGGGAGGAGGTTTAGGCAGAATGTACAGGACTTGTAAAAAAAAAAAATATACACATGTATATCTTTGTCTTCTCTTTGTTCCCTTGGTAAATAATATTGGGCAGTTCAGCCCCATTGAAGAAGGCAAACGTCAACCTACGTTCAGTTTTGACATTGGAGAAGGATGTAATGAAATGACCTCCATCCGTTGATTGTTGCAGGGAGTGTACTACCAGACTGGCGATGTGGTTTCAGTCGTGGACGAGGAAGATGGTAAAATGTACTATGCCCAGATCAGAGGTTTCATTCAGGATCAGTACTGTGAGAAGAGTGCTGCCTTAACGTGGCTCATCCCTACAGCATCCAGCCCCCAGGACTGGTTTGATCCAGCAACTTACATCATAGGTGAGCGTTTCCTGTTGTGGCTCTCGTCTGGCCATCCTTTTATAAACAACTTAATGATAAGGAAGGAGAGTAGAAGTGGAGTTGAATATTTTTAAACCATCTTTCCAATTGTAGCAGGCCGTGGAACTGGAGATGTTCCAGTGTTACTTCAACATTGCAAAAGAGCATTTATTTTGTAATGTTTGCGCATTGCAATTTGAATTTTTATTTGGACCCTCTACGGATGAGGTATTAATAGGCAACTATACGCTATATTGTATGCATAGAAGCAACAGCCAGGAAACGTGCATGTTCTCATGGGAATTGTGATGCGGTAAGAGAGGGGGGTGAAACATTGTTTGAAAATTCAACAAGGGAGTGTGTCGGGAGGATAATGGTTGTTTTGTTCCTGCTTTTTACGAACACATTCAGTAAGCACCAACATGTTTTTCCCCCTTCTATCTGTTGCACTAAGACAAGCTACTCCTAATAATGTGTTGTGTTTTGTCTCCTCTCAAGGGCCGGATGAGGATCTTCCCAGGAAGATGGCGTGTTTGGACTTTGTGTGTCATGCCCCCTCTGAATACTTTAAGTCTCGCTCTTCCCCCTTTCCGACTATTCCTAGCAGACCAGAGAGAGGATACATTTGGACTCATGTTGGCCCCACTCCTGCAATCAACATTAAGGAAACTATTGTCAACCACTTGTAGCATTTAATGGACAAATATTTGTGGACATCAGGCTTGGAATTCCCGTCAATATTCGTCAACTCGAAATGGATTATATAAAGGCAGCAGCATTTCCTGCCTGCTAAACAGGGGCAAGAATATAGAACTGCCTAATGCTTCCTCCTTGAATGAAAAAATGCCAAAATCAATGTTCTCATCACTTTTTAAGTGAACTGGTTAACACATGTTTTCAGTGGTTGACAAATCACCAAAAAATCTCGCCGAACAAAAAAATCTACTCGCCGAACAAAAAAATCTACTCGCCACCTAGTACCACACGTGTGCTACTTGGGCCGATAGGAGCTCGCCACGATGTTAAATCCACTCGCCCGGGGCGTGCAAATGTATAGGTTTGTCGAACACTGCATGTTTTTATGACAGTATACTTTTTTCTATTTTTAATATGTACAGTGTTTTGTATATATATATGTAACATACATGTGTGACCTGTGCCACTTACTGTATGTCTTCATTTCCCTTAATGCTCTGATGTTAGCCATTGTAGTAATAAAGTTTTACTTTATTTAAGACCTCGACTGGCAAGCAGCACATCGCAGCTCAGGTTCACCTGTCAGTGACTGCATTAAGTGTTTCTTCTACTGCAAATGAGACCTAAAAGCAGTAATCCAACAAAGCAATATCCTGTACGACTTGGAGGAAACCACTGTTACTACTTTTATGTGGATCTTGTTATCTAATTGAAGAAGGAATGCAGCATCGTCAGTTCATTTGTACCTGATTAAATATATATATATATATATATATATATATATATATATGTATATATATGTATATATATGTATATATATATATGTGTATATATATATATGTATATATATATATATATGTGTATATGTGTATATATATATATATGTGTATATATATATATATGTGTATATATATATATATATATGTGTATATATATATATATATATATATGTGTATATATATATATATATATGTGTATATATATATATATATATGTGTATATATATATATATATATGTGTATATATATATATATATATATGTATATATATATATATACAGTGTTCGACAAACCTATACATTTGCTCGCCCCGGGCGAGTGGATTTAACCCCCTGGCGAGTTAATATTGGCCCAAGCAGCACACGTTTGGTACTAGGTGGCGAGTAGATTTTTTTGTGTGGCGAGTAGATTTTTTGGTGATTTGTCAACCACTGTATATATATATATATATACTCACAAAAAAAGAAACAACGGCAATTTATAAAAAGATAAATACAAACACTTAGTGAAACAGCACATTTGAACATTCATAAATTTACATGCAGGGTTATTTTAGTAAATATAAAATGTTCTTCAGGAAGGACTTTGTGTTTTTGAAGACTGTTCCTGCATGATAACCAGGAACATGTTCGTTGCTGACTTTGTACAGATGTTTTTCTTTTTTTAAAGGATGTATTGTAAGTATTTCATGTGTACATGTCTCTTTAGTATAGCAAATGTTACCATTAGTCTTTGGTTTCTCTTGGAACGGTGTATATTGCACGGCTAACTTTTGTTCAGGGATATAAATTAAAAGCAGAGGTGTATGGCTATTCTAAAAACGTTTGATACATTCTGTTATAGTCACCTCGTTGGCCCATGCATAAAAGCATCCTGATTTTCTGGGTATGGCAGAGGCGGGTGGCAAGTGAGGAGAGAGAAAGTAAGAAAATGAAAACGAACAAATGGGCCAAATGGACCCAACGTTTAATGTGATAGAGCCATGTGCGCCTGTCTTTCTCTAACTACTCCAGATATATCTGGGACACTTGTATGTATTGTATGTCTTTATATAGCGCCATTAATGTACATAGCGCTTCACAGTAGTAATACACGTGGTAATCAAATAAATAACAGATAATATAAACAGGTCATGGGAATAAACAGGTCATGGGAATAAGTGCATCAGACATAAAAGTAACATTAAGGAGTCCCTGCTCCGAGGAGCTTACAGTCTAATTGGTAGGTAGGGAGAACGTGCAGAGACAGTAGGAGGGAATTTTGGTAAGTGCGTCTGCAGGGGGCCAAGATTTTATGTATCATGTGTCCAGTATAATCCACAGTGCTATTCATATGCTTCTTTAAGCAAGTGTGTCTAAAGGTGGATAGAGAGGGTGCTAGGCGGGTATTGAGGGGAAGGGCATTCCAGAGGTGTGGGGCAGTAAGTGAGAAAGGTTTTAAGGCGGGAAAGGGCTTTAGATACAAAGGGGGTAGAAAGAAGACATCCTTGAGAAGAACGCAAGAGTCTGGATGGTGCATAACGAGAAGTTAGGGCTGAGATGTAAGGAGGAGCAGAAGAGTGTAAAGCTTTAAAAGTGAGGAGGAGAATTGAGTGTGTGATACGGGATTTGATCGGAAGCCAGGAGAGGGATTTCAGGAGGGGAGACGCGGAGACAGATTTAGGAAAGAGTACAGTGATTCTGGCAGCAGCATTTAGGATAGATTGTAGGGGAGACAGGTGAGAGGCAGGAAGGCCGGACAGCAGGAGGTTACAGTAATCAAGACGGGAGAGAATGAAGGCCTGAGTCAGAGTTTTAGCAGTCGAGCAACAGAGGAAAGGGCGTATCTTTGTTATATTGCGGAGGAAAAAGCGACAGGTTTTAGAAACATTCTGAATGTGAGGGGCGAATGTGAGAGAGGAGTCGAGTGTGACCCCTAAGCAGCATGCTTGGGTTACTGGGTGAATGATCGTACTTCCAACAGTAATGTGGAAGGAGGGAATAGGGCCAGGTTTGGGAGCAAGTATGAGGAGCTCTGTTTTTGCCATGTTGTGTTTAAGGCGGCGGAGGGCCATCCAGGATGATATAGCAGAGAGACATTCAGAAACTTTGGTTTGTACAGCAGGTACGGTAAGGTCTGGTGTTGAAAATTAAATTTGTGTGTCGTCAGCATAGAGGTGATATTTAAACCCAAGAGATGTTATTAGGTCCCCTAGAGAGAGTGTGTACAGAGAAAAGAGAAGAGGTCCCAGGACAGAGCCCTGGGGTACCCCCACAGAGAGATTAGTAGAGGAGGAGGAGGTGTTAGCAGAAGAGACGCTGAAAGTACGATGGGAGAGGTAAGTGGAGATCCAGGATAGAGCTTTGTTACAAATACCAAGAGTATGGAGAATGTGAAGGAGAAGAGGGTGGTCCACGGTGTCATGCGGCAGAGAGGTCGAGTAATATGAGCAAAGTGTAATGACCTCTGTCTTTGGCAGCATGGAGGTCATCCGTTATTTTAGTGAGGGCTGTTTCCATGGAGTGAGCAGTGCGGAAGCCAGATTGTAGAGGGTAGAGAATACAAGACGTTCAACGAATTTAGAGGCAAAAGGCAGGAGGGAGACAGGTCGATAGCTAGAAAGACAGGGTCAAGCTTGCTGTTTTTGAGTAATGGTATAACTGTTGGGTGTTTGAAGGAGGATGGGAAGGTACCAGAGTAGAGGGAGGAGTTAAAAATGAGTGTGAGGGTAGGGATTATAGTAGGACCAAGAGGTTTTAGGAGATGGGAGGGAATGGGGTCAAGAGAGCAAGTGGTAGAGGGGGAAGAGGAGATCAACAGTGACACATCCTCCTCTGAGACAGTGGAAAAAGAGGCAAGGAAGGCAGGAGGAGAGTTAGGAAGCGGTGTAGGATGGGAGGAAGAAACAGAGGGGATGTTCTGACTTATGGATTCCACCTTTTCTTTAAAATAGTCAGCAAAGTATGTCTTTACGTGTCATGTCCTACCACAGAGAAATCCGGGTCACATACTGTATCTATTTCCAAAGTGCCAAAGTACATTGGAATTCAAGATTACAGCTGCATTAGTAGACCAGCACCAACTACTGTAGCACTCTGTGTAGATTATATATTCATGAGAAATAGGCTGAGACGGTCAAGCATTTCTGATATTCATGAGCACAGCCCACAAGAAGCTCATTAATCATTTGCATGATGGTTTTATTAATAAATCTTGGAGAGAAAAAAAACCAAATGGCAATGTTACAGTTTTATATCATGCTTTTGTAGCCCTGGTAAGAAATGGGGGCTATATATCTTTCTCCTACTGGTGTAAGTCCTGTTAAGGGCAGGCCGCCAGTAGTTATGGGTTTTTCCCCCGCTTCAAGCCCTGCCTTGAGTGATGGAGGCAGGCCCCTGACTCTGTGTGCAGGCCTGAGACAGAGGGGAGGGCCTGCTGACATCATGAGGGGTGGGGCTGTCTAAACTTAGTTCTGCCTGTTCCTGTAAGTGACAAGTAGTTCTGTCCTGGGAGCAGAGAGAGTGAGTAGTGAAGTTCTGGTCTGGGTTGGAGTAAGACCTAGTAGTTGTTCTGTCCTGGGAGCAGAGAGTGCTGGAGTGTCTGACCTGAGAGGATTATGCTTGGAGGAGGAACTCAGGCCCAGTCTGAGTCGAGCAGATAGAACTAGAGGTGGTGGACCAATGCCCCTCACCCTACTCAGGGGGTGAGGGGGGAGATCTAGCCTCACCCAGAGAGTATACCCTTGGAGTGACTGCAAGGGGTATTGAAGCCCCAGTCAGCCCACCCTGCAGGAGTATAGCCTGGAGGAGAGGAGAGGAGGAAAAGACCTGTATACATTTGGAAGCCCTGCTGCGTATGAACTGCGGTGTATGATCTGCTGTGTGCTGCTACAGAACCAATAAAGAGACATTGCTGCTTTTACAAAGACTGTGTGTGAGATTGGGATCTTTCGCCCTGGGACCAGGGCTTCTCTGGGAGGGTCCCACCTTATTCTTTAAGGCTCGCCAGAGATGGAGGCGTTGCACCAAGACTGTTAAGAAGATGGAGGCATATACCCCAGAAGCCTGTCCATGTTATCCCCGATACCACCGCGGGAGACTCAGGCCCTCCTGTTCCTCACAGGTATGCACCACCAATATTCATGTAGCCAGTCCTCACTACACCCTAGGGATCCAGTCTGCGACCGGGGGGGGGGGAACAAGGGTTACACTTTAAAAAAAAAAAAAAAAGGACATAGCGTTCATCAAAGTAATATATTCACCATACATCAAATCAATAAAATGTTTATCTTTTATATAAATAGCATTAAAGAGGGTTAGTGGCTGTATTGGCGGAATGGGATGTTTCGGCGCGTTCAACCCACCCGATCAGCTGCAGGTGACAGTTCGCCACTGGCCGTTTCCCCGCAAAAGTAAGTGGTTAAAGGGATTACTGTTAGTATTTTGGGTTAACTTTAGGGTAAGGAGTTTATGGTATCTACTCTGATTAGGGGATTTAAGGTAATGGGTTAACTGGTTAGAGGTTAAGGTTAGGAGTTGGGGTAAGGGGTCCGATTAAGGGTTAGGGAATGGGTGCGCAAAGTAGGATGCAAAATGTTGTAAGGCTGGGGTCGGACGGGTGCCATGATTACAGAGGCCCGGCGCTCTTCCCCACAGCATTGCAATTGATTGCTGGGGGATAGCGCAGGGGCTCTGTAACTGCCTCTTATCGTCTCTCTGGCTTCTGATGACATGTTGCCATGACAAGGTAGCATCAAATGATGCTGCAGAGATGAGATGCCGGAGAGCAAGTTTTGCATTCACTATAATAGACGCCCGTACAATATTTGTTTAGGATAGGTCAACTGCACTTTTCATTTGAATAAAAAAATGTGTGTGGGCCAAGCACGCGCATTTTAAGTGAAACTTCTTTGTCTTTTGTCACTGTTTTGTCACAGAAATTGTATTTGTGATGGCGATGGTTTTAATTAAAAATCAAAACAATTTCAGTGCCAAAATGCAAAGAAGTTTGACTTAGAACGCGTTTTAGCTATTTGCTCTTCTGTATTTAAAGTAACTGAATTCCTCCTGTGTGTGTGTGCGCGCGTCACTGTGTGTTCCTCAGTCAGTGTGTGTATGTGTGCGTGCGTCAGTCAGTGTTTGTGTGTGTGTGCGAGCGCACGTCAGTCAGTGTGTGCGTCACTGTTTGTCAGTGTATATCTATCACTGTGTGTGTCAGTGTGGCGCTGGGGCGGAGAGTGCGCTCAGCATGTCCTGCAGGCTCTCCAAGCGCTCCCTCCCCCCTCCGAGGACACAGCGTTCTCCTCCTCCACCCCTCCCTCAGAGCTATGGGGACAAGGAGCACTCTCCGCTCTCCCCCCTCCCTCCGAGCAACGGTGCGCTTGGTACTCCCCCCCCCCCCTCCCTCTGGCGGTGCTGCGGGGGATGTGGTGCTGCAGGGCACGTGGCGTGCTCCAATCCTCCCCGTTACCGGACCGTAGCAGCCCTCCTCCACCCGGATATGAGGGAGAGATTGATTTTCTCAGCGCTGCCTCCTGTCCGGTGACGACTCCTGGTGGAAGATGCCAACATTGATGACCTCTTCTGCCAGAAGTGATGCCACTTCCGTCACCAGTGACTTCCGTCTCTAGTCAACTACATTCACACCGCTAAAGAAGTTTCACTTCAAAAGTGTGTGTGTGCCGAGTATGTGCATTTTAAGTGAAACTTCTTTGTCTTGTGTCACAGAAATTGTATTTGGGATGGTGATGTTTTTAATTAAAAATCAAAACGCAAAGAAGTTTGACTTAGAACGTGTGTTTTAGCTATTTGCACTTCTATACTTAAAGTAACTGAATTCCTCGTTTGTGTGCGCGTGTGTGCACGCGTCAGTCAGTGTGTGTGTGCGCACGCGCGTCAGTCAGTGTGTGCGTCACTCAATGTGTGTCAGTGTGGCGCTTGGGGGGAGAGTGCGCTCAGCATTTCTTGCAGGCGCTCCCTCCCCTCTCTGAGGACACCACGCTCAGCGCTCCCCCTTCTCTCCCTCCCTCCCTCAGAGCTACAGGGACACGGGGCGCTTAGCGCTTGCCCCTCCCTCAGAGCTACGGGGACACGGAGCGCTTAGCGCTCGCCCCTCCCTCAGAGCTACGGGGACACGGAGCGCTTAGCGCTCGCTCCTCCCTCAGAGCTATGGGGACACGGAGCGCTTAGCGCTCGCCCCTCCCTCAGAGCTACGGGGACACGGAGCTCTTAGCGCTCGCCCCTCCCTCAGAGCTACGGGGACACGGAGCGCTAAGCGCTCGTTCCTCCCTCACAGCTACGGGGACACGGAGCGCTTAGCGCTCGCCCCTCCCTCAGAGCTACGGGGACACGGAGCGCTTAGCGCTCGCCCCTCCCTCAGAGCTACGGGGACACGGAGCGCTTAGCGCTCGCCCCTCCCTCAGAGCTACGGGGACACGGAGCGCTTAGCGCTCGCCCCTCCCTCAGAGCTACGGGGACACGGAGCGCTTAGCGGTCGCCCCTCTCCCTCCGATCTACCGGGACACGGCGCACTCAGTACTGTCCCCCCTCCCTCCATCTGAACAACGGCATGCTCGGCACTCTTCCCCCACCCCCTTCGGTCTCCAATCAACTACATTAACGCTGCTAAAGAAGTTTCACTTAAAAAATCTGTAAATAGATTATTTACATAAGACCATACATAGGACAAATACTGGACATAGCCATTATCAAATTATAATTCCATGAATCACTTGCTTATGTGAATTCTCTTAAATGGCTGTTGGCCTTAGATAACTGCTATGAAACTTTAGACATGCAGAGGCCTCGGAACACTCCA
This sequence comes from Ascaphus truei, assembly GCF_040206685.1. Classification (NCBI taxonomy): domain Eukaryota; kingdom Metazoa; phylum Chordata; class Amphibia; order Anura; family Ascaphidae; genus Ascaphus; species Ascaphus truei. The sequence goes on along the minus strand of NC_134484.1, from coordinate 404,002,092 downwards.
TCTGGCCACAGACATTCTAAATTCTATATTGTTTCCTGTTTCTTTGCTGCATGTTTCAGATTCACTAAACAGTTTTAAGCATTACAACTCATTCACATAAAGGAGACTTAAGAAGTTCTAAGGCGTTAGCACCATTTGGTGTATTCAGGCTATTTATTTTGCATTTTTTGTATTTCTGCATGTTTTTCATAAGGCTCCAGACATAAAAAATAAAACATTCATAAAGGGCTCACGTACTGTAGGGACACAGTTTGTCTGTGTCAGAAACTAGGATAAAGACATCCTGTACCTTCAACCTGGTAGTTTGAAATATTTGTTGCACCTCCTTGATCACAATGAGTTTGTGATTAGGGTATGTATGTGTAGCCCTGTGTAATTTTGGGGTTACATGTCTCTCTCCTCCTGTGCAATAATTCCTGTTAAAAGGGCAGGTTTGCCAGGAGTAATCATGAGGTTTGCCCTTGTCCCCTGTGATGTGTATTGTGTAGTGAAGGAAGTGACATCATGCTCTGTGTCCAATTACAGTGACATAGGGGTGGTGCCTACTGGAGCTATATAGTATGCATCACTTCCTGAATTTAGTGTGAAGTGTGTGTGAGTGTCTCATTCCACTTGAATGAGACTGTCTGACCCAACACAGTGCCAGGGCTCTGGCAAGGATTGTGGCCCTCCCTTAGGGGAGAGGTGGGCAGACTATTCCCCTTACTCTATTAGAGAGTAAGGGAAGAGCAAGGACAGCTTCTATGGCCCTGACTGGGAGAGGTGTCCAGGGACTTCCTTGAGGTGGGCAACCTTGATTATGTGCGGCTAGAGACCGGCCGCAATGATGGGCAGTCTGCCAGTAAAGATGACAATAAAGAATGTCCAATTTGAAAGAAACTTCTTACCTGAGAGTGGAGTCATTCAGGGAGAAGCTGCACCCAGAGGTTCTCTTTCAGAGACTCCTCCCTGCTGTCGTGGGGACCTGGAAGAGATGGAGGCGCTATACCAGAAGTGAGTAGTTCTCAGTATTACCTCACGAGCCTGTCCTGATGTATTTCCCTATACCATCAAGCGGGAGACTCAGGAGTCCTGTAAGCCAGCAGGTGCACCACAATATAGTACATGTAACATGGGGCAGTTTCCTCACATAAGGGGCCAATATGAGATTGGGGGGGAAACACTGTTACATATGCATGTATAGCTCTATGTATATAGCACCATCCAGGTACATAGCTCTTTACAATACACGTGACATAATATTATAACAAAGGGAATAGGAGCTTCAGACATAAAACAATAGGAAAAGGAGTCCCTGCCTGGAAGCGTTTACTAACACGTAATCACTGGCCAATTACAGTAACATGTAAAAGCTTCAATTGGGTAGACATGGGGAAAAAGCTAGTGACGTCTCTTTATCTGATTGCACAGGACTAAAGGAAAATATCAGGGGAAGATACAAAAAAATATACATTCCTGGAGTTTCCCTGATAATTAGTGAGATTTGGACAATATGGATAACATGGTAGGAAAGACGAGCTGGACTACAACAGTAAAATGCACAGGCAATTGCATTCATGTTAAGAAAACTTTTGGTACACAATACTAATTTCACCAACCAAAATAAAGGCTTCTTTAACTGATCATAACACAACGTGTAGTGTGATGTATTATGAGCCGCCCATGCAATGGGAAAAGTTACAGCAACAAATATTAGCAATTGTTAAAAGATGTGCATTTGAATAGTCATTATTGATCTCTATCAGCCATTGTCATCAAGTGATCAACTCCCAAACACATTTGTGCTCATCTTTAAACAATTGTACAGTATTTTAATCTAAAGTAGTAATTTTTATCAGTGAGACTCCATTAATGGTTACAAAAGTGCAGGTGCTAAAAATGAGTGCGATAACTCCAATTTACTAACTCAGAAAATCAGGGGGAAATTCCATTTCTGTGTGATATTCACAAATTACAGAACATTTAAAAAAGTGGACAAACATACCAACAGTACAAGGTTTTCATGTGCATCATCTTTTGAGACTGCAGACGTCTCTTAATCTGATATGATTTCTAAATTGAAGATGAGATGCTTACATACATAGTGCATAAGGTTAAACTCAGCAGGGATCTTCAGCTGTAAATGATGTATTTAGGAGATAGGATACTGTAGCTGGGGTATTATTCTCTGATGTATTAATCCATGGATGTGTTGAGAGGATAAATAAACTGAGTCACGGGTATTGTCCTGAAGTATCAGTGTGGGGTGTGAATTGGGCTGGAGACTTCTAGCATGTGCTGTAGGGGTTAATAGTTTCCATACTACGTTATGAATCTGTAGTTCCTTTTCAAGCCATGTTCCAAAATACTGATGCATTTCAGTTCCCATCTCTTATTCTGAGTATTGCTGAAGTTACCCCGAAGACTTTGACCATAGTGAAAGCAAGCGTGAGCGCTACAGCGCTACTTGCCTCGCGCAAGCTTTCCTCTCTGGCTATGTGTGGACTGTAGGTTTTTGGAAAGCAAGCGAGGGGGTGGGAGCGGTCATTACGTGGGGGTGGGGGAGTGTCAAGGAAGTGTCATGCATCAGAACACGCCTTCAGCAAATAAAATGCATAACGCCATGCAATTTACAGAAGTATTCTGCAAACATATATATACACCATGTCATGCATGAAAACATGCCTTGTAAAAAAAAAATTTTTTAATAAAATGTGATGCATTGAAATAAGTATTGTACACTGCAAAAAAATAAAAATAAATGAACAATTATATACAAGTAATGGACAATACATGAGAAATTTCTCTCCATAAATTAGCATTGATATTTCTGTCATGGAATGAATTAAAAATTCACGTTTGTAAACCTCAGAAATCACATTTTCAATAGTTGAGTTGACCATATTCTCACAACAAGTACAACTCAACTGACAAAGTAATTTTAACAGTATCCAGGCAGAATAGCTAACTACATTTTCATTGGCTGTTAGCCGCTCACATGACCAGCCTGTCTTGCTGCAATAGCATACAAGTGTGTCTCCTCTGCTTTTGGTATCCTTGTATGGCTGAGGACCCGCTGCGGTCGGCGGCGTGCACTCGCAAGCCACCAGCCCCTTGCCTCCAGCCTGGTGGTCCCCGCTGCCTCCTTCCGACGTGGCTCACTGCGTGCTGTGACGCGTCTAGCATGTGCTGTAGGGGTTAATAGTTTCCATACTACGTTATGAATCTGTAGTTCCTTTTCAAGCCATGTTCCAAAATACTGATGCATTTCAGTTCCCATCTCTTATTCTGAGTATTGCTGAAGTTACCCCGAAGACTTTGACCATAGTGAAAGCAAGCGTGAGCGCTACAGCGCTACTTGCCTCGCGCAAGCTTTCCTCTCTGGCTATGTGTGGACTGTAGGTTTTTGGAAAGCGAGCGAGGGGGTGGGAGCTGTCATTACGAGGGGGTTGGAGCGGTCATTACGCGGGGGTGGGGGAGTGTCAAGGAAGTGTCATGCATGAGAACACGCCTTCAGCAAATAAAATGCATAACGCCATGCAATTTACAGAAGTATTCTGCAAACATATATATACACCATGTCATGCATGAAAACATGCCTTGTAAAAAAAATTTTTTTTAATAAAATGTGATGCATTGAAATAAGTATTGTACACTGCAAAAAAATTAAAATAAATGAACAATTATATACAAGTAATGGACAATACATGAGAAATTTCTCTCCATAAATTAGCATTGATATTTCTGTCATGGAGTGAATTAAAAATTCACGTTTGTAAACCTCAGAAATCACATTTTCAATAGTTGAGTTGACCATATTCTCACAACAAGTACAACTCAACTGACAAAGTAATTTTAACAGTATCCAGGCAGAATAGCTAACTACATTTTCATTGGCTGTTAGCCGCTCACATGACCAGCCTGTCTTGCTGCAATAGCATACAAGTGTGTCTCCTCTGCTTTTGGTATCCTTGTATGGCTGAGGACCCGCTGCGGTCGGCGGCGTGCGCGCGCAAGCCACCAGCCCCTTGCCTCCAGCCTGGTGGTCCCCGCTGCCTCCTTCCGACGTGGCTCACTGCGTGCTGTGACGCGTCTAGCATGTGCTGTAGGGGTTAATAGTTTCCATACTACGTTATGAATCTGTAGTTCCTTTTCAAGCCATGTTCCAAAATACTGATGCATTTCAGTTCCCATCTCTTATTCTGAGTATTGCTGAAGTTACCCCGAAGACTTTGACCATAGTGAAAGCAAGCGTGAGCGCTACAGCGCTACTTGCCTCGCGCAAGCTTTCCTCTCTGGCTATGTGTGGACTGTAGGTTTTTGGAAAGCAAGCGAGGGGGTGGGAGCGGTCATTACGTGGGGGTGGGGGAGTGTCAAGGAAGTGTCATGCATCAGAACACGCCTTCAGCAAATAAAATGCATAACGCCATGCAATTTACAGAAGTATTCTGCAAACATATATATACACCATGTCATGCATGAAAACATGCCTTGTAAAAAAAAAATTTTTTAATAAAATGTGATGCATTGAAATAAGTATTGTACACTGCAAAAAAATAAAAATAAATGAACAATTATATACAAGTAATGGACAATACATGAGAAATTTCTCTCCATAAATTAGCATTGATATTTCTGTCATGGAATGAATTAAAAATTCACGTTTGTAAACCTCAGAAATCACATTTTCAATAGTTGAGTTGACCATATTCTCACAACAAGTACAACTCAACTGACAAAGTAATTTTAACAGTATCCAGGCAGAATAGCTAACTACATTTTCATTGGCTGTTAGCCGCTCACATGACCAGCCTGTCTCGCTGCAATAGCAAACAAGTGTGTCTCCTCTGCTTTTGGTATCCTTGTATGGCTGAGGACCCGCTGCGGTCGGCGGCGTTCGCGCGCAAGCCACCTGCCCCTTGCCTCCAGCCTGGTGGTCCCCGCTGCCTCCTTCCGACGTGGCTCACTGCGTGCTGTGACGCGTCTAGCATGTGCTGTAGGGGTTAATAGTTTCCATACTACGTTATGAATCTGTAGTTCCTTTTCAAGCCATGTTCCAAAATACTGATGCATTTCAGTTCCCATCTCTTATTCTGAGTATTGCTGAAGTTACCCCGAAGACTTTGACCATAGTGAAAGCAAGCGAGAGCGCTACAGTGCTACTTGCCTTGTGTCAGCTTTCCTCTCTGGCTATGTGTGGACTGTAGGTTTTTGGAAAGCGAGCGAGGGGGTGGGAGCTGTCATTACGAGGGGGTGGGAGCAGTCATTACGCGCGGGTGGGGGAGTGTCAAGGAAGTGTCATGCATCAGAACACGCCTTCAGCAAATAAAATGCATAACGCCATGCAATTTACAGAAGTGCTGTGACGCGTCAGCCGGCCGGAACCTCAAGGCTCTGGTGATCAGAAGCGCTGACGCGTCACGTGGTACGCGAGTGAGCCAATGAGGAGGGAAGGAGGAGGGAAACTACGGGAGGGAGGCGGCATGGGAGGGAAGAGTGTCAGTGTGCAAAATGTACTGCAAAGTAGATGGCCCGATCTATCCCTCTCCTCCCGGACCCACAACCCCCCCTCCTGCGGACCCACAGCCTCTGCTCCTTCACCCACAACCTCCTCCACCCCTCCCCCCGGGCTCAATGGCCATGCCCCCCTGACCCATTTTGGCCACGCACCCCATGCCAAAAAAAGTTTGCTGCAGACCGCAGATCGTGGTGCAGTGACTTGCACGTGCCGCCGGCAAGCAAGGCGGCCGTGCGGACGCGTGCAGCGGGGGCCTTAGCCTATCTCACGTGCACGTGCAAGCTCGCGCTGACTATGGCCATGCGCTTTGGAATACACACGTTTGTTGTAGCACGAGCTATGTAGCTCGCTCCATATCTTGCACTGCGGACGAGGCCTTAGAACTAACACAGATAGTATCAGTATAGCAACCTTCTGAACACCTCATTTAGCAGATGAAGACCCCAACTGTCATGAACCTTGTGCTATGTATTGAAACCTTCCATCTTCAGTTTAGACATCACATATGATGAAGAGACCTCTGCAGTCTCAAAAGTTTACGCAGAAGGAGAATTTGTACGTTTGACATGCTGGTCCATTAAAAAGTGTCACAGCCGAGAAGTCGCCGGAGATACTGAGGGGAAGTGGCGGTTGGTCAGTGATCGGTTTGACGTTCGTGTCCCGGTCTACACAGTGACAGCGCGCTGCGTGAATGTCTTGATATACTGATACGCTCCTGAAAAGATGTCCATAAAGTGGACTTCTGTTTATCGGACCCTATTTTCCCATTGACATCCATTATATAACTAGAGATGCGTTCTTACAGAAAAACATTCAGCTGAAACACGCTTCCCATCCTGGTTTTCCCTGCTTAACAAGACAACAGAATTCACCTACACTATCCCTTCGTATTATTTTTCCAAAGTTGGAAATGACAACGCCCAACAAAACCCCACCTGGTGTTGATTCCAAACAGTTGGAAAGGACTGGAACTATTCGAGAAATTGGCTCGCAGGCTGTTTGGTCTTTGTCGTCGTGTAAACCAGGATTTGGAGTTGACCAGTTACGAGATGACAATCTAGAAACCTACTGGCAGTCAGACGGATCTCAGCCTCACATGAAGAAAGACTACAGGTGAAGGGTTTATGCATTTACGCTGATTACAAGTCAGATGAGAGCTACACACCAAGTAAAATCTCAGTCAGAGTGGGAAAAAACTTTCACAATCTCCAAGAGATTCGGCAACTTGAATTAGTGGAACCCAGCGGTTGGATTCATGTCCCTTTGACTGCTCACAAAAAGCCTATTCGCACGTTTATGATGTAGATCGCAGTTTTGGCAAACCATCATAATGGAAGAGACACTCACATGAGGCAGATTAAAGTTATACTCCATTGGAGGAGAGCTCTATCGGCAAATTTCCCAGGTGCACAACTATCGATTTCCTGATGCATCGCTTCATCAGATGGTGACTTTATCCAGTTCTAATAAAGGGCTCAGATATCACATTTTCGTTTGCAGCATCTCAAACATGAATGCGTAACCATTTCTTTATTTTTATTTAAAACATTTACTTTTCTCGTTTACTCATTGTGGAGTAAATTGTTTTATGTTCAAGCAATTTTAATACATTTTTAAGGAAATAGGTGAGAAATTATATTATTTGTATTATATCTTAACTGTATAATTATTAATCTGCAGTTTGATGGTATTTTCTTTTCTTTTTTTTTAATAAAAAAAAACTAACGTTTAAAAAAAAAAAAAAAAAAAAAGTGTCACAGCCCACAAAATATCTTATTATTAAATGACATGGTTGTCTAATGATTCATGATATCAATTGCTAGCTGACGGAGTAGGAGTATCATATCAAAGTTAGGCTGTGCTTATAGTGCTGGCGACGTAGCTCGAAAACAAATGTATTGCCGCCGTCGCGTGCGCTTATAGTAAGCGCGACGCAGCGACGGGAGCGCCGCAAATTTTTGAAGCCGGTCAAATTTTTCAGAGGCTGTCGCCACATGTGACAGCCTCTGAACCAATCAATGACCTGGTCGCCAATGACGTTGCCGGAAAGCTAATTACAACTTGCACTAGCGGCGACGCCGACAGGTGACGTCATCTGTCGCGTCGCCGTCGCGCGCACTATAAGCGTGGCCTAAGGCTGTGGCCAGGCTGAAGAGGCGCGCACTGACACTCGAGAGGCGTGATGTCAGGCGCAGACTGAGCAGGAGCGTTTGGGTGGCGTGCTACAGATGGGAAGGGGGCATGTCAGACTGGAGTGGGGCGTGACATGACATCCTCAGCTCCATCTGATTATTTTTTGTGACTGCTGTTCTCTCATTGGTTCTTACCCAATCCTGTGACCCGCCATTGCGCTGGAAAAAACAAATTTCAGTGCCTCCCCAAACAGAGCGCCAGTGCAAGCACACGTGCACATGCACAGACATGCAACCGCATTTAGGACGCGTCCAACCGGATTCAGCAATTTATATGCAGTGGTTGAGGTTCCTGAAAAAGTGGTTCTTAGTTTCACGTAGAAGAAGTTCAAAACCCTTTAGACATTACGGCAGAGCTCTTTGGATCTTTTTTAGAGAGGTTTGTAGAATATTTGTTATAAGAACACTTAGACTATTCCATTTTTTATAAAAACAAATTATTGAAAAAAATTATATATTATAATAATTGTGTACATTGGGTTTGGTAAAAAAAAAAAGTCTAGCGACACAGTCCGAAGATCTGCAGTAAGAGGAGGAAGAGGTTCACAATGTCCAAGTAGATGTTTAGGGCAGCAAATATGTAATCCTCGGGGCTTATTGAGTAACGATGTTTTCCACCTAAAATGAGCTGAGTATCCACAACCAGGTACTGGAAAGAAAATGGAAAAGGTGGTTTCAGAACTACATACTGTGTGAAAGAAAGTAGATAATGCTTTTCTATGTCTCTATTACTGAGGTTTGTATTAAAACCATTTTAACTGAGGTGCACAACACCTCTGCTCAGGTTAATTTGTAACTCTCCCGAATGGGGTCACTTCTGATTTCTAATGAGCAGGAATTTCTTGGTTCAGATTAAATTTAGTACCAATTTCCCAGTGTAGTGGGAATTAAAAATGGCCATTGGCAGCAACATTGCGGTTGAGCCATGATGTGTCTCACTGTTTAGCTGGTGTAGCCAGCACCCCACGTTTTGCACCAGCACTTAACCATTCAGTGGCACCCAATCAATGTGCGATGAAGCCGTCTTCTTCGTTCTTTGGAAGATTTCAGCTCCATTCACATGAAATGACAGCCAGAGTCATATTGCCTTCATATTCAACCATGAAAAGTGGATATAAAGAACCTCCATTCCATAGATAAATGTTCCACTGAACACATTCACATGAATAGATCTGCTATCTTCCCAAGCATGGGGACGATGACTTTACAGCATATTAAACACCTTTAAATAACCAAGTGCATTGAACTCCATGGGGTCATCTGAATCATGACTGTCCTAATACTTGGTTTTAGGGAAGGGGTCAGCTTTCAGAAATGCAGCCTTTCCTCTGCACAATGACCACGTAGAAAAGACATCCACAATTTTATCAACAGCCCCATCCCCATGAGCTGATGAAGTTCCCAACGCGAATAAAGCACTAATAATTTAAACATGCATGATGTACTTTAACCAGTGGTGTTGCCTGCCCAGTGAGAGCACTAAATACACGAGTGCCAACCAAACTTACCCAGGCCTTAACCACTGTGCTGCCTCATAATACTAAGCTACACAGGTGACACATATCCCTTCAGCAAGGGGGAAGTTTAACTGCTAGATGGGATTCTTGTTTTTACTGAATAATCCCATTTGGTGGCCCGAGTCCTGCAACACAGTGAAATGCAATATGATTGGACATCATTAACATGCGTGAACATGTAACTTGCGAGTGAAAACTGTCACGAGGGTATGCAAAGCTCAGGAGAACCAGTGGCCTGTTATATTGCCTTCATTGTATACACCCCTGCGACTACGACGCGCTGATACCATCACTTACCATTCCAAAGATAAGTGTTCCGATGGACGCATACAGTATTTGCAGCCACTGTGAGGGGACAAACAGAATGTAAAGCAATATCCAACAGATTAAATGACAGAGAAGTTACAAACAAGACCATTTCAGAAAAAAAAATATGTTAACATTTTTTTTTCAGCTTGGAAGAACAGTAAATGTAATACCTAATAAAAAATAAATACTCTTTTTCTGCTGGATTAAGCAAAGCCTGGATAGTAAACCTCACATTGTGCTAGCTCTTCCTAACTCTGTACGGGGGAATCATTCACACTAATTATTTTTACTTTCTACTCGAAAGATAAAAGTCCAACAACCCAGGGAACATCCTTCCAAATCTCCCTGAACATATGTTGACCAATCTGACGTGTAGCAACTTTTGTTAGCCCGGACTGAAAATATCTCAATGATCCTATACCAGCTTTATTTATCAAAGAAAGTGAGGCATCAAAAATAATATAAAGCTGAACTTTAACTCAGAGGGCTCAACTCCAGTCCTCAAACCCCCTGACAGGTCGGGTTTTAAGGATATCCCTTATCAATCAGTGGCTCAGTTGAAGACTGACATACAGTATACAGCCACCTGTGCTGAAGCAGGGATATCCTTAAAACCCAACCTGTGGGGGGGTCTCGAGGACTGAAGTTGAGCACCCCTGCTCTACACGACAACAGGAAGCAGCGAGTTATATAGGGGCATTCAGAGCCTTGCACAGGAAACTCTGGGGCAGCTGCACAAAGTGAGCGTCGGAAAACAGCCACTGATTTGAATGGTACCGTGCTTAGCTGCTCTGGAGATTCATGAATAACGCCCTTAGGGGGGGCACACTCTCACCTATTGATCTATTCTTAATAAAATGGACCGCATTGGCTATTATCAAAAAACAGTGCAGTTTTACATTTGCCAATGGGGGCAATAAACAAATATCAGAACCCTGACACCTGCATTGTTTCTTCTAGTCAGTGCTTGGGCGGCCTGGAAAGCTTCAACTTTGACTATTAGTTGTGACATACTGTATTACCCTGCTTGTTAAGAGCTATAGCTATAGGGGCAGAGAATAATGTATAAATCTGCCCCATTCGTATCAAAGTAAAGTGAAATTAAAATGATTTTTTTTCTTTCTGTTGCACTTTATTTTGCCCCAGAATCGCACCACTTGTGCACCCCTAAGTCTACCCCACTCATCTAGAACTGAGCATTTTTTGTTATTCTTAAAATAAATTTGCATCAAATGTGTTGTAGGAATATCAAATAAATCACACTTGCAATATTGCATCACACTCACGTCATGAGCTGGTACATGTATTGTGTCCAAAACAAACTTCTATGATTCATGCGAATGGTCACTGCACCCAACACCCTGCACCCTACACCCTTCACGCTACACCCTGCTTAGCATAATGTTCACCCATCATATCTTTATAGTGTCTGCATTCTAGGGCTATAAACCAGAGATACGTCTTTTTAAAAATACAGCAATGTGTCTAGGAAATGTCTTGCCTTTTTTCCATAAAGTACTTACAGATGATCTTATGATGGCACAGAGCAATCCAAAGGACAAGAGTACAAGGAGAGCAACACAGAGACTTCCAGACTTGTTGGTGAAGTCCCACTGCCGATAGGAAGAATAAAACTGTTAGAAGGTTCCATCAAGCTTCACACCATTCTTGATTACGGCCAACAAGAGATATCATTTATTGTTTTTCAAATAAGTCTGTTCTACTTTAAGAAGAAAGGGGAACAGAACATGTTTAACTGAAAATCTGTAGTAACCCTCACTCTTCCACCACTGCTGTCAAACCCCTCTCAGTTAGTGTGACGCTCACGAATAGAAAGAGAAAGGGTAAGGGTCCACTGATAGTATTGATCCCGGAGAAGATCATACTAATTGGGAGACAGGGCAACTCATTTCCTGTGTCAGCCGTCTCAGAGATGAATGCTTTTGCTGCAGGGAGTAGGAAGCCCCGTGTTGCTGGTCCCTGTGGCAGAGAAAGGACCAAAGGTGAAATCCCTAACACCCTATTAATAAAATAAGACCCATTTCGATAAATATTTTCATTCTGTGATATTTCCATCGTGATGGGACAAATATGCCATTATTGCAGTTTAATAAATCGGCTGCCAAGTATCTAATGCAAGGGTATGCAATTATTTTGACTGGAGGGCAACTTGACAAGTTTTGGTAATATTTGAGAGTCATACACGAAGCTTACTAAATCTCCCTTCCCCTCCAGCTTCTCGCCTACATACTCTACTTCCCACCTACTTCTCCCCTACCCTTTCTCTCTTCTTCCTTCACTCTTTCTCTCTTCACGCCCTCCCTCACTTTCCGACTCCCTTTCTCTCACCCACTCCTCTCATTCTCCCCCTTCTTTCTCATTCTCCCCCCTTCTCTTTAAATTCTCACCTCTCTCTTTCTCTCTTTCACTCTTTCTCTCTTTCTCTCTTTCTCTCTTTCTCTCTTTCTCTCTTTCTCTCTTTCTCTCTTTCTCTCTTCTCTCTCTCTTTCTCTCTTTCTCTCTTTCTCTCTTTCTCTCTCTCTTTCTCTCTCTCTCTCTCTCTCTCTCTCTCTCTCTCTCTCTCTTATTCTCCTCCCTTCGCTCTCACTCTTTCCCCCTCACTCTCCTCATCTTGCCCATGAATGTGCACATGGAGCAGCTGTTCCAAGGAGCATGCTGCTGTGAGAAGTGTGTGTGGGTGGTCTCATTAGAGTCCAGAAATTGCTGATCTGAAGAAGCAACTTGCAATATTGAGGGACATTGGCAATCTTGAAAGGGAATTATAGCTCACTGAGCAGGCCCTTGCTTCGACTAGTGGTGCAGATGGTGGCACTGTTAGTGAGGAGCAGGTAGGTAGCTGGGTAACAGTTAGAAAGGGAAGCAGGGGCAATAGGAAGAGGCAGGTCAGTTCTGAGCTGACCATCCCAATAAATTTGCCATGTTGAGTGAAGATATTGGGAATGTCAGGGCAGAAACAGTAAGGCTGGGGGAGACTGATTCCTCTAGCACCCAGGGGAATAGTTCCTCCAGCACAGAGGGGACTCATGATGCTCAGATACCAAGAAAGATTGTGGTGGTAGGGGACAAGATTATTAGGAAGGTAGATTGAGCAATATGTTGCCATGACTGCATGAACTGAACAGTTTGTTGCCTCCTGAGTGCTCGGGTTCGGCACATTGTGGATCGGGCAGACAGATTGTTGGGAGGGGCTTGGATTGAACCGGCGGTCTTGGTACATGTTGCAAAGTTAGAGAAAGATGGAATGTCCTAAAAAAATATTTCCGGGATCTAGGCCAAAAGCTTAAGGCAAGGACCTCCAAGGTAGTATTTTCTGAAATACCCCAGTACCATGCGCTACCGCAGGGAAACAGTCAGAGATTAGGGAGGTTAATGCATGGCTAAGAAAGTGGTGCAGGAAGGAGGGGTTTGGGTTTTTAGAGCACTGGGACTCCTTTTCTGAGAGGTGCCATCTTTATTCTAGAGACGGGTTGCACCTCAAGGAAGAGGGATCTTCTGTGCTAGGGGGCAGAATGTTAAAAAGGTTGGAGGAGATTTTGAACTAGGATGGAGGGGGAAATGAAACAGATAATGAACTAAATAGAATAGATGAGGATACAAGGGGTTATGGAGGTAGAATGGGGGCAAGTGCGAGTTTGACAAGCAGCGAGACACCCATAGTAAATACAGATAATACTAGAAAACTTTTAAAGACTAAACCAAGTGGGTGCAGAAAGGAAGGAGCAGATAAGATAATAGTACAGGCTGAAAAAAAAACTTAAATTCATGCTTGCTAATGCAAGAAGCCTCACAGATAAAATGGGGGCGCTTGAATTAATAGCTGCAAGGGAGCAGTATGATATAATAGGTATTACTGAAACATGGTGGGATGCAACTCATGACTGGGCAGTTAAAGATGCAGTTCAAGCTGCCATTTAAAATATATATATATATATATATATATATTTTCCCCCATTCAATATGTGCATCAATACAATCTGCACACTGACAAGTGATTAGCTAAGCTGCAGATCAATCCGTTCTTGCTCCGGGTTATTTAATTCAGTTCTTGCACAGCATTTTGGGCAATGTAGTCCTGTAATACGATTGACTGGGCAGTTACTAGATACAATTGGTGCACTGCTAGAGAGAGGGTTGGGCTCACGAGCCAGAGCCTATCAGAAGGGGAAGGGGCTGTCACTTTGGAAATGCTTCCTACATTAGAAACATTAAAAAAAGTATTTTCTCATAGTACAGACTGATTTATTAAAAAAAAAAAACACACACACACACATGTAGGATATTGTTTGAACTGCTGCTTTAATTTAGAGGGTTATTCCCTTTTTCTGAAGGATAGAGCAAATAGGAGAGGAGATGGAGTATGTTTATATGTTAAACCGGATCTAAAACCTATTATAAGGGAAGATGTTTATGAAGAGAATGATGAAAATGTAGAGACCTTGTGGATAAAAATTAGCAGTGAGGTAAAAGTATAAAGAAAATGTTTGTAGGGATATGCTATAAACCACCTAATATATTTGTGTTATTGGATGTAGCACTGGGCTCTGTCTGTGTTTCATGTTCTATCTCTGGTTTTAAATATATATTGCCATGCTCAGTAGCACTCCTCTTTGACACTTATGCGCATATATATATATATGTTGTGGTTATTTTGGGGGTTCAATATGAGCTTATAGGGGTTCTGTATGTTTTGCAATTCTGTTCAGTTGTTCCCAGCTGATTTGGAGGGTGGCTCCTCCTTGCCAGGTTTGAAGCTCACCCCCTCCCACTTTTAAATGGTTAAAGCTCACTCCATTTCACCTTCCACACTCATGGAATGCAGTTTGATTGCGACAAATCTAATACAGAGTGCTTTTCCTGGTATTATACAGGTTGAAGCTCTTATTAATCAGACATAGAACTATGCAACTAATTTTGACAGATTTATTATAAATCATTCTTCCTTGTAATGTACAGGTTATTAAGAATTTATATTAGTGTTAGGACCCTTGAGACATGGTCTGCCTTGGGGCTCAAGGGCTTACGACACTTTGGCCAAAGAGTTAAACCTAAAGACCATTTTATTCAAAAGATATATATATATATATAGGCCCTGTACCGTGTATTTGTGTCATTGGATGTAGCACTGAGCTCTGTCTGTGTTTCATGTTCTGTCTCTGGTTTTAAATATGTCCCATAAGTACCTGTTTCTCTCCACATAGTGTATCTGCTATATAAGTCCAGTTAAAATCCAGGCATTAGCAGGTTAATCTATGGGACAGTGACCCCACCCCCTTCTGCTTCTCTAGAAAGTGAAGGAGGGTAGGTGGTGCCTCATGGACTGTGAACAGCCCCTTGTAGGTGGGTACAGTTCATGAGCTCGCCCCTTCCAGAGGTTTCTAGGAGAGTAGCCTAAAGTTAGTGTAGGCTTTTGCTCCCTGCTCCTCAGGGAGTGAGGTAGTCTTTGCCCCCTGCTCCTCCTGGAGTAAGGCGGGTGAGGGTATTCCTCTCTGAGCCCCGGCGAGGGTGAAGGAAGTCTTTGCTCCCTGCTTCTCAGGGAGTGAGGTGGGAGCTGTGAGTCTTCCCCATGGCGGAGCAATCTTGCTCACTTTAGGCTGGCTAGCCTAGAGGTCACCTGGATTAGAGCACTATTGATGAAGGTGCACCGTCTAGACAGCCTGGGGCAAGTGGACTGTGATATATGCTGCTAGAAGAGCTGATGCAGAATGCCCTGCAATAAAGTACCTTTCAAGATACCTCTGCCTCTGGTGTCAGTTCCTGAGTAAGAGGGAGGTAATTGTGCAGTGATGGGGGCTGACACCTACACTCCGTGGGTTCCATCACCGCTGGAGGCGCTGACACCACCATGAAGAACCCAGAGACCTGTACAAGCCAGTCCTGTCTCTTTACCATCTGGCAGACAACTCAGACCTCCTGCAAACCTACAGGTAGAGCACCATACAATCGTGGTAATGCGCCCACTCCCATACACTGGTCCCTAAGTGAGGTTGGGGGGAGGGGAACACGTGTTACACTAAAATACTTTTGCAAATGAAGAAGGCATCAAAACTAGGTCATGTTTGCATAATGATTGATTTTAGTTATCCAGACATAGACTGGGGCAATGAGATTAGCAAAAGGATTAGCAAAAGGAAACAGGTTTTTGGGGTGCTTAAAGACAATTATATGACCCAAATAATTGAGGAACCAACCAGGAGAAGGCCACTACTGGATTTGGTAATATCAAACAATGTAGAAGTAATGGCAAATATTCAAGTCCTGGAACATTTGGGTAACAGTGATCATAACATGGTCTCATTTGAAATAAATGATCAAAAAACAGATTATTTGGGCTCAACAAAGACCTTAAACTTTAGAAAGGCAGATTTTAAAAACTGAGGTCTAATCTACAAGTAATACACTGGGATGATGTTTTTGCAGGGAAAAATGTAGAAGATAAATGGGCAGTCTTTAAAACATTGTTAGAAACGCACACTCATCGGTGTATAACCTTGGGTAATAAGTATAAAAGAAATCAGTCAAAACCAATGTGGCTAAATAAACAGGTAGGGGAGGAAATGGAAAAGAAGAGGCAGGCGTTGAGATTCTTGAAGTCAGAAGGGACAGAGGCATCGTATCAGAATTATAAGGAATATATCAAAAATTGCAAAAAGGCAATAAAATTAGCAAAAATGGATATTGAAAAAAGGATTGCAATAGAAAGTAAGGTCAACCCTAAAAAGTTCTTTAAGTACCATAAAAAAAAAATTGAGAAAAGAAAACATAGGACCCTTTCAGTGTGAGATGGGCAGGCATATTATTGGAGATAAGGATGAAATCAGAGGTATTAAACAAATTCTTTGCCCCTGTGTTTACCACAGAATAATCAATTTCAATTGTAGTGCCGCAGGAGAAGCCACAACCTCCATATTAATAAAGAATTGGTCATCTGAGGAAGAAGTTCATAGGTGGCATGAAAAAAATTGAAGTAAAAAAGGCACCTGGCCCCGATGGCATACATCCAAGAGTTCTCAAGGTTCAGTAACAGCCAAACGATTACATTTAATATTCAAGGACTCCATTTCCACAGGCTCAGTACCACAAGATTGGCGTAAAGCAGATGTGGTGCCTATTTTTAAAAAGGGAGCTAGATCATAACCGGGAAATTACAGACCTGTAAGCCTGACTTCAATAGTAGGGAAACTACTTGAAGGTTTAATATGGGATAATATTCAAGAATACCTAATGGAAACAAAATCATTAGTAATAGTCAGCATGGATTTATGAAGGATAGATCATGCCAAACTAACCTTATTTGTTTCTTTGAGGAGGTAAGTAGGAGTTTAGACCAGGGTAATGCAGTTGACGTGGTCTACTTAGATTTTGCATAATAATTTGTATATGGAAAGAATATTCAAATGATTAAAATTTAAGTCCCAGGTGTGCTCCTCCACGTATCGTATAAAGATGTGTTTGGTGGCGGTACTGCACCGACACACTTTATTCGAGCAAATACCCGGTATGTACCTGGCAGATACCTGGAATGCGCCACTCCTCACCTCTGACAAGCCCCGTTGCATTTGCCTTCCCAGCCTGGGTTCATGCCTGGCTGATGGGCGGCTGATCTGTTAAACGATAATGATTAGGATTTAATAGGCTGCAATGCTTCGCGTGTCTACCAGATGGCATAAATTCATGAATTGTAATGCAGTATATATATATATATACTGTGCAGTATTGCAGCCAGCGGGAATAAAATGCTTCAATCCCTGCTTGGAAAATAACTCAATGCACTCGGGCAGAAAACAGTCACAAACCTCAATACACCCGGGTATACCCGAATTCGTGGGACTAGCCAAGCTCGAATAAAGTGTGTCGCCAGTGTATATAAACAACATAGTACTCGAGTAAAAATCTCTATCAAATTGCCAGTTTTGTCTGATTATAAGGCGATTTTTTAAAATAAAGTTATGTCGAAAAGTGCATACCCGCCTTATAATCGGGCCACGCCCACTTTGTGAGTCAATCAGCAGTAGATGTATGAGGTAGGAGCAGTAGCGGATTTCCCATTAGGCCTGGGCGGCAAAAATGTCCGCCCCTATATCCATTTGATGCACTCTCGGGCCTATCGGACCTAATGGGAAAGCACTTACATGTGTCCCGCCGCCTCCTTGGTGCTGCCCTCCATCTCCTTTGGAATCCCAGCATAAAATGACACTGCAGAAGCCCCAAACGTGACATCACACAGCGTCTTGTTGGCATGGAAACATGACGCTGTGCGCCGCCACGTTGATGAGTTCCGCAGCGTCATTTGCCACTGGGATTCCAAAGGAGATGGAGGGCAGCACCAAGGAGGCGGCAGGACACATGAAAGTGCCCGAAGGCCGGCGGATTTTATGTGTTGGCAATGGAAACTAATGTTCTATATAGTAGTAGAAGAAGAAGAAGAAGGCATTCTCAAAGTACAGTGTACATGTCTGTTGTTTTTTCTTACTTTTGTCTGCAGTGCAAAAAGCGTCAGTCCCAATGTGACAAAAACAGTCGCTCCAACAGCCCACATTACGGCATCAACTTCAAATAGTCTGAAAGCCAAAAACAACCGAATATCCCCATTACACTATTGCAGTGAGTATAGACTAGAACCTGAATATTAACTCATCCTATTAAAAGCAAGATAGAAAAAAAGGAGAGGATAAAAATAGTTATTGCATTAGTTTAGTGGAAAGAAAGGAGAAGCATTGCCAAGTATATATATATATAGCGTGATGTCTTAGTCACGCTGCCGGGCCTTTTGTCCCGTATTAAAGCCAGGAAAGCTTAGGATTCACTTAACAGGGTGTATTTACAGGGCAAAACAAGGATACGTATAAACAAAAAGGACCTAACTCCACTTTGGAGCTCTAACTAATACCTCTACGTTACTCACTATAAGTGGGAGAACTAAACTCTTTCCCCACTCAGAACCCTGTACATGAACCGCAGTTCTCCCTCACCTCTCACTGAGGCTGTCAGCATATGTGCTTCCAGATCTGAACAGCAGCCGCCCAAGGAGGTGTCTGGACTGCATTTTATACTGCAATCCATTCATTAGTGCCCAGGTGAGGGGAAGGATACAGACCCAGGAATGTGCTAGGCCCTATATACCTCTCTTCAAACACCTTCTCACTGAGTACATCCCCCTCCCCCCTAACCCCACCCCCTTTGCTCAATCGTGGCCGGGTACGCATTTGTATAGTGGGAGGTGTACACTCGGGACAATGTGTTGGCATTTCCATGTTTCCAGCCTGGTCTTCTCACTGAGTACATCACAGTTGGCGGATTTCCCATTTGGCCTATTCGGCAGCAACATTTTGGGGCGGCCGGCTCATACAATATCTGCTCCACCAGAGAGGTGAGGGGCCACTTAGGAACATTGATTGCTTGTCTCAATATATATATATATATATATATATTTTTAATATAATTGTTTTTGTACCTTGGCTCCTTAATATTTATTGTATAATCTTTGGCAGGATTATGGCCCTTTAATAAAATGTGATCTTTATGTGCGTCCTTGTCGTATATTAATTTGGTCTCTGTGGGAAGAAGGGCTAGGGATAAATAACTCTATTTTTCATATTCAGTTAGTACTTTGGTTCCATATTATTAGGTAGGCGCTTAATTGACACTCCTTTTCTACATATTGTTAAATTAGGTTGGTGGTGGGATTGGGCATTGCAATTAACAGCGCTAATAAGTATATGTGCCACTTCTTTGAGAACTAAAATGAGGGCCATTCATTATAAAGCACCAGAAATCTTGTATGTCCATTCACTAGAATGGGACATGGGCTTGGAACTGGCTAATGTAAATGATCCCCCGAGTCTTGCAGAAACATCATAATTACAATGAGAATGATAAGGAATTCTGTGCTGAGACTTACGCTGAAATAGCTCCAAGCATGCAACCTTCAAACACCGTCTGGAATAAAAGAAGACAAGAATGCAGAGTGCCATCAGCAACTGTCAGACTCGCATTAAGGCGTTATCATTATGCATACGCCACAAGTATTACTAGTTGGAGATAATACTTGGAAGGTTTTCATCCACTATGTTGTGCTATTTGATTGTGCAATGGTTTACAATGATTTTTTGTGACTCATTATTAGATGTAGCAGCTTCCTGTTATCATTTTGATAACATGAGTACAGACTGTAGCAATGTCCTCTGAACAATTTTCATGTTACGCCCTCATTGGTCAAAGTCCAATGAAAAAAAGCAGAGCGCAGTTGTCAATTTAACCTGTCAGGCATCAGCATTTAGAATGTTCTTAACGTACATCCATAATGATACTGTACTTCCATTTATATATTAACAGACAGACAAAGCCAGGGCAGGGAGACAGAATGGGACATGCGACATCTCACAGTCACTGCTATTTTCCTCTGATGATCATTCACTAAGTAGTGTTAAGGAGTTCTGACCAATATTACCCTTTGGAGAATGGCCCAAGATGCATTCTGTCTCTGACCCTTTCCGAATGATATAAGAGAAAAAAAGGGGTTCGCAGAAGATTAAAGGGCAGTGGGCATTTCCAGTGCGGTCTGTAGTAAAGAGTTTTCGTTTATTCATTGAAGAATAAGCGAGGTTCTTTGCAGGGGGTGTTACACATATTATGCTAATACAGACAGTATGTAAATAATACAATGGCTCTATTGTGCAGGAGCTGTTGAGACTGTAAATTGCAAGTCAGATTTTTTTTTTTTTTTTAATACAAATAAAGTAATGCAACCAGATTAAGCCCCAGGTGCCAAGGACACCCGTGGGAACCAATTGCTCTCAAACCCCTTCTCTTCAGGGTATACACGATTACAGTAATCTCTAAATCAGAAGACTTACAAAAAGTCCAAGAAGGATGAAGTTCAGTGGTACTTTACGACGAGCTTTGTCACAGCAGGCCAGAACCAGAACCAGGACAAAGGTACAAGGACTGAAAAATACAACACATATAGTTCATTGCTAAAAAAAAAAAGCTTCAACTTAACAGCACATCCGATGATATTAAACAAAAGGTGGAAGAATTTTTTCTATTAAGATCTAATTTTGCATTTAAGGATAAATAATCCCCAATGTTTTTTTTCATGAATAGATGCAATGCAAAAATGACACAACTCATGCAATTTTAGCATTTACAGAATTCATTTTTCCTTGTCACTTTGCAATAATCTCTGATAATAATGATCAGTTTAGTCTCATATTTTGACATGTAAATGTATTTATTTATAAAAATGTTTAACCAGGAAGTAATACAGTGAGAGTTACCTCCTCGTTTTCAAGTATGTCCTGGGCACAGGGTTATAAAAAATACATCTTTACATTAAAAGAACAGGGTTATACAGTCAATTCACAGACATTTCATGGACAGATAGAGTTGGAAAATTGGGTACAGGGGATGTGAGTTTCAGATTGAAATAGAGCAGCTTTAACACCACTTTAACATCACCAAACGGCTCATACCCTTTGGCTGCCCTTCGGCCTTTGGGGCAACGCAGACGTGCACTGGGGTTCACATTCCAGTGGGTGGGTCCAAATAGCCATGGACTGATATTTTACAGCTATGTTCGGTAGAAATACTATCCCCAGGAGGGGCGTGGCTTGGAGCTCATGCAAGATAGACGTGTAGTGCTTAAGCTCCCGGATAGCAAAACCACAAGCTTTATCCATCACAGGGCATCGTTGCTCTAACTACCAAAAAAGGCACAGATATAGAGTATAGTAGAACTGGGGATCACTACAAACTGAGATTTGTACAAATCGGACTATATTTGTGGAAATTACCCACTTATGGGGCCTAGATGGTGTGTCTGCATGTAGACCTAGGCCGAAGAGACACGAGGCTTTGCAGTATCATACGGATAAACAGACATTCAATAAAACCATAAAATCAGGCATCCAAACACAGATGCCAAGTACAACATATCTGACTTTATCACAGCGCCGAAGGGTATAAGAAGAGAGCTGAAAAACGTGAGTTGGATTCTGCCCCTCTCCTCCTGAGGCCCAGGAGAATAAACAGGCGAGCTGACACGCGGATCTGTCCCCCCGACCCCCCTTCAAACAATTAAATTGGAGCCTGGACTGCCTCCCACTCCTGTCAACCCAAATTAGGAAAATCTCTCTCCCGGTGCCTGGGCACCCTTCCTCCCACGGGTCTCTCGGGTGTTGCAGAGCTGTCAACTGCCAAGTCTGTCTCCATATTCCTGGGTGCCCTTCCTCCCGAGTGCTGCGGCCTGCCCTCTGTCCGAGTCCCACTCCCCCTGTCACTCGGTGCCCTTCCACCTATGGGTCTCCCAGGTGCTGCGAGCTATCCCCACGCCTGAGCCTCGGTCCCCCTGTGCCTGATCGCCCTTCCTCACAAGTGCTGCAGTCTGTCCCCCACCTGAATAAAACTCCCCCTGTGCGCACTGGAGGGAGAAGTGAGTGAGTAGCCAGGAGACTTTCAGCGGGACGTGGCGCAGGGCTCTGAAATGGCTGCCATTGCCCTGTGAGGGAGAGGGAGCCGAGTACTGGACATACCTTCCCCCGGCAGGCGGTCCGTCAGGGCGCGCCTTCCTGCACCACGGTCCTGCGCTCCCCCCCACCTTCCGGTGTCCCCACTGTGAGGCGGGGACTGAGGCTACCGGTGGGGCTTGCGGTGGTGGCGCGGGGCTCTGGTGCGGCTGGAGGCTAACTAAAATGGCCACCATTGAGCTGTAGCTGAGTGCTGGGCTTACCTCTCCCGGCCGGCAGTAAAATCAATCAGCGCGCCTTCCCATTATCCCCCCGTGCCTCCCTGTGCTTCCTTCCACCTGTCTGCACCGTCGCTGCGAGGAGGGGGTCTGAGCAAGTCTGCTGCCTGAATCGGAGCTGTCTGGCTCCTTGCGTTTCAGCCTGCGTGTTAACCAAATCCAAGATGGCCACCGCAGGTTGGATTTAAAGGCACATCTCCCCCCAGGAACATAAATAAATAAATAAACACCAAAACATAAAAAAACAGTCTAATCCTAGTCCAGGGGCTGCTGAGGCAGGAGAATAAGAAATAAAAGCAGCTACACATGCCCCGGTCACTAGGCAATGTCCACATAACCTGGACACCTAACAAGCTCCTATTGAACCCCCAAAATAACCACAACATATATATATATAAGCATATGAGTGTCACAGAGGAGTGCTACTGAGCATGGCGATATATATTTAAAACCAAAGACAGAACATAAAACACAGACAAAGCTCAGTTTTAGCACATCCAGTGAAATTCATACACGGTACAGTGCCTAAATATATATGTATAAATATCTATTAAGTAAAATGGTCTTTTAGTTTGACATTTTTGGCCAAAATTGTTGTAAGCCCCTGAGCCAACTTCACGGCAGACCACAATTCAGGGGTCCCTAACGCTAATATAAATTCTTAATAACCTGTGTAATAACAGGAAGAATGATTTATAGTAAATCTGTCAGTATTAGTTGCAAAGTTCTAAGTCTGATTAAAGCCTTTATTAACCTGTACATTACCAGGAAAAGCACTCTGTATTAGAGTTGTCACAACCATCCTGCAAGCAAACAAGTTCCCCTGTGTGGAAGATGCTATGGAGTGAGCCCTTAACCATTTAAATGTGGGAGGGGGTGAGCTTAAATTAAGTAGGAGGTTGCCAACCTCCAATCAGCCAGGACTAGCTGAAACACAATTGTGAAATATATTGGACACCTTACAAGCTCCTTAAACCCCCAAAATAACCACAACATATATATAAGCATATGAGTGTCACAGAGGAGTGCTACTGAACATGGCAATATATATTTAAAAAATGAAGGAGAGAAGGAACCCAATATAGCACTCAGGTTCACACTCTGGTGGTGAGTGAATGATTTAAAAACATAATCTTTATTAAACAGCAAATATAAAATATTGGTCGAACGACGTACTAAGGGTGGGTTGATCCTAAATAAAGAACACCATATTGGCACTGGATCAAAATAAATAGTGTGTGCCAGATGATTTTAATAAACCACTGGTACTGAGTTCACACAGTATTCCTGATGCGGACCTGTGTGGTAGGTGATTATTCCAGGTGTATATATATATATTTAAAACCAATAGGAGCTTGTTAGGTGTCCAGTATATTTCACAATTGTGTTTCAGCTAGTCCTGGCTGATTGGAGGTTGGCAACCTCCTACTTAATTTAAGCTCACCCCCTCCCACATTTAAATGGTTAAGGGCTCACTCCATAGCATCTTCCACACAGGGGAACTTGTTTGCTTGCAGGATGGTTGTGACAACTCTAATACAGAGTGCTTTCCTGGTAATGTACAGGTTAATAAAGGCTTCAATCAGACTTAGAACTTTGCAACTAATATTGACAGATTTACTATAAATCATTCTTCCTGTTATTACACAGGTTATTAAGAATTTATATTAGCGTTAGGGACCCCTGAATTGTGGTCTGCCGTGAAGTTGGCTCAGGGGCTTACAACAATTTTGGCCAAAAATGTCAAACTAAAAGACCATTTTACTTAATAGATATTTATACATATATATTTAGGCACTGTACCGTGTATGAATTTCACTGGATGTGCTAAAACTGAGCTTTGTCTGTGTTTTATGTTCTGTCTTTGGTTTTAAATGTCCACATAACCCCTGAAAACCCAAGCATAGATGCAATAAAGTGGCTCGCATGCGGAGGAGCGACACAGCAGACACTGACAAGATTAAATGGCTTTGCCCCATTAAAAATGTTCTAAACAGGAGACTTCCGGTTGCGTCAACGAGTATGGACGCTGAGGGATTCGCTCCGCGGCCCCTCTCCAAGCAATTGAACTAGTACGTGCGCAAAACAGCACCAAACGGTATCAAATAATACTCTACATCACGCTGAATAGCAGGGATGGCTAATAAAAACAAAAAAACGCTACAACAGAGCGTATCAACCTACTTCTCCCCTAGTCCGCGCCAGGGAGCTCCCAGCGAGAACTCGCAAGATGGAGCTGAGGGCGAAATGGCGCTGGAGAGTGCAGGTCCCATGGGGGAAATCACACAAACATATATGGAGAGCCTCTTCACCAGGATGCGGAAAGGCTTCCAAGAGGACCTCAAAAAAGCTATTAATTCCCTGAAAGGGATCATGGAGGCCCTAACGAAAAGAACAGAGGCTACAGAACAGAGGATGGGAGCCGTTGAAAACGCGCAGTCAAACACAGAGGATGACCTAAATAGAATGACGTTTGAGATAAGAGCATTAAAAGAATCTATAGAAGATCAAGATAATAAGGAGAGGCGGCAGAACATCAGGATATGCAATATACCAGAAACTATCCCAGCAGAATCCCTACGTACATATCTGAGGGAATTATTTCTTGAGCTGGAACCTGATCTGTCCCAGGAGAGTCTGGAACTAGACAGAGCACACAGAGCTCCTGGCCCTAAATTCTCTGACCCCCAAAAAACAAGGGATGTTATCGTTAGATTTCATTCGTACTCCCAAAAAGAACGCATTCTAACAGCAAGCAGGAATAGAGGAACAATTTCCTTCAAAGATTCACCTATACAGATATACTCTGACTTATCCAGAGCAACTATTGAAAGAAGGAGAGAGCTAAGACCCCTCACAAACTTGCTGAGGGACAAGAAAATAAAGTACCGCTGGGGCTTCCCTTTTAAATTGATCGTGCTCACGGACGGTAAATTCCACACAATATCATATACGGAGGACATCCCCCGATTCAAGCACTGGGCCTCCCCTACACGAATGAAGGCGATGAAGATGAAGGCCCCTGCAGACCGCCCTCCCCAACAAGATACCCAAGGGCATCACAGAGGATTGCATCCCAAAGGCACCCAAGAATGGAGGAGTAATGAAAAACAGGAGCGGATTCCTTACCTGATTCTCCAGTGGGGGGTTAGGAAAAGGAGCCTTGGGTCTACCACGCCGAACGGAACTCTAATCCCAGACGAAAGAGGAATGGTGACCCAGGGGGGCGGGGAGGGGGGCCTCACCCACCACGGACCCTCCATTGGTCCGTCCACCCCTCTCCCCCTCAACAGACCTGGCCCTGTTGACCCACTCCAAACCGGCAGGCCCGGGCATCAGATTGAAGCTGCTCTCCCCTCCTATCCCCTTCTCACCCCCCCCCCCACTCCCCTTCTCTCCCCCCCCCCCCCCCGCTCCCACCACCACCTTATCTCGGGATTGAGAAGACCCTTGCTCCCTGATCTATTTCCCGGGAGCGGAGGTCACACAAAGCTTCACCCGCCCCATCAGAGTCCTCAAGAACTCCCCCCCCACACACCATTTCAAAAAGACGGCATGGAGGAATCTTATATATGGGCTGATGCCACCATGAGGACTCCAACTAACGATCTAAGCCGAGACTCCAAGCTGGGACCCTGGGTCTATGGTTTACAGTCAGTAAAAATGTATGCATGCTCCCACAATCCCACACACAAGCCACAAAATTGGTAGAATGCACAAGGGAACCCCCTTCCTCCCCCCCATCATTCCCCTACTTGCCCTGCCCCCCTCCCCCCATCATTTCCCCCCTCCCCCACCTCTGCTCAACACCCCCCTCCCCACAACTCCCCCCTTGGCCCCTAAAATGGGACAAGTGCGAGTGGATCAATATGCCTAGGATTACAGGTATAATAATGTACCTTCATAGATTCCGAGTATAAGCAACACAAGCCCCGGTGGCTATAGGCCCTCCACCTTTGCCAGTAGGGCAAGGAAGGTTTATTATGGTTGTGCTCTCTTATTGCCCTCAAATTTCCTTTTCTATCTGTCTCTTTCTCCCCCCCTTCCCCTCCCCTCCCACCCTCACCCTCTTGAATGCATCGGTCACCACAATCCCAGAGTCCAGCGGGGAGGTGAGGGTCAGTGCAGCTGACCCACGGAAGGCCTACAGACCTAAGTTAAGTGAGCCTGATCACCTTGGGAAAGTGATCACAGCAAAGGCCCGCAAACCAATACAACTAAGATGGCCAATGGAACGAACATAAAATTTATATCTATGAATGTTAAGGGGTTAAACTCCGTACAGAAGCGCAGACTAGCGCTCCAGGAACTGAATAAGCTCAAGGGAGATATCATATTTCTCCAAGAGACCCACTTTAACTCAAATAACCCCCCTCAACACATTCAGCAGACAATACCCACAAGCATACTATGCCTCCTACCGCACCAAGAAAAGAGGGGTAGCTACCCTGATACTAAATAATACACCCTTTGCACTCGAAAAGAGTATCTCAGACCCAGAGGGAAGATTCCTAATTTTGTTGGGTTCACTTACAGGAGAGCCGATTGCACTAGTGAATGTTTACGTGCCAAACGAAGGCCAGATCCCCTTCATGGCGACAATTTTTGAAACGGTAAATAAACTTAACCCATCTTCAGTAACAATGGCGGGAGATTTTTATATGACCTGCGCCCCAGACCAAGATAGAGCGAGTGCCCAAGGCACAGCGCCGACAAAGGCATCTATAATCAATGCCAAAAATGTAATAATATGTTAAAAAACTTCCCAATGTTCGATATTTTGAGAAGCCAACACCAGGGGGAACGAGACTTCTCATTCTACTCGGCCCCACATCAGTCTTACTTGAGGATTGACTTTTTTCTGGGTACCAGAAATGTTCTCCAGGCGTCCACCCAGTCAAATATTGGCTCGATAACCTGGTCCGATCATGCTCCCATAGACATGGTGCTCTCTCTGCCTTTCAGTAAGAACAGTAACTACAATTGGAAACTAAACGACTCGCTACTAAATTCTCCAGAAATAGTGGGCACAATTACGCAAAAACTAAAAGAATACTTTGAGATAAACAAGGGTTTGGTTGGTTCCCCCTTAACGCTATGGGAAGCTCATAAGGCAACGATCCTGGGATCCATTATTTCCATAGCGTCCTTCCAAAAGAAAAAGAGACAAAAAGAAAAGACGGACTTGGAAGACAGGGTCCGGTCTCTAGAGACTGAACACAAAAACAAACCCACCAAAAAATTATACAAAATTTTTGAAAAAACAAGGACTGAATTAAGAAGAGTCCAACTTGATGAGGTAGACAGAGCACTCAGATGGACAAACCAACGTTATTATGACAAGGGAAACAAGTCGGACCGACTGTTGGCCAATAAATTAAAAGGTCTATGGATTAAGTCCCAAATTACAGCAATTGGGACCAAATCAGGTTTAAAATCCTTCAAAGACAAAGAAATTGCCCAAGAATTTTCAGACTTCTACACCAAACTGTACAATCTAAACCCCCCAACCCCTCCCCCCCAAAACGCCCAGTACGGGTTGGCGGCTATCACTAGATACCTGGAGGAGTGCAGCTTACCTGTCCTTCCAGAGGAAACCGTCCTCAAACTAAACGAGAAAATAACCCCTAACGAAATATATGAAGTAATAAAACAACTAAAGACAAATAAGACCCCAGGGCCAGACGGTTTCTCGAATCGATATTACAAAAAATTTAAGAAAGTGCTGGTTCCACATCTAACGGAGATTTTCAATGTGTTCATGGAGAGGGAGGATGTCCCAGTATCCATGTCTACGGCTAATCTGGCAATTATTCATAAAGAAGGAAGAGACCCGCTTCAGTGCGGGAGTTATAGACCAATATCATTACTTAATTTGGACCTCAAAATTTATAGTAAAATCCTCGCAAATGGACTAAATCCAATATTACCGAGCTTGATCCATAAAGACCAGGTTGGATTTATTTTGGGCAGACAAGCCTCGGATAATACACGTAAAATAATAAACATTATTTACCACGTGCATCTAGGGAAAACAAAAGCATTCCTATTGAGTCTAGATGCTGAAAAAACATTCGATAGAATTAGATGGGATTTCTTAGACCACACTATGACTAAATTCGGATTCAGAGGCCCCTTCCTGGAGGGGGTTAGGGCCTTATATAAGAACCCATCGGCTTTTGTAAAACTCCCGGGAGGAGACTCAGTCCCCATAAAAATCAAGAATGGTACCAGACAAGGTTGCCCTCTATCCCCACTCCTTTTCGCACTATCGATCGAACCCCTTGCAGCAACAATTAGACAGAGTCAAGATGTAAGGGGGGTCGTCATCGGGGACAGAGAACACAAAATTTCGTTGTTCGCGGATGACGTTATCCTGTCATAGAAATCCCCCATGACGACCCTCCCCAATCTTCAATCTGAGTTGGAAAGATTCGGCCGGATTTCAGGGTACAAAATTAACAGCGATAAATCAGAAGCCCTGAACCTAACCCTGACTGCCCAAGAAGTAAAACTAATGCAGCTAAACTTTAGTTATAAGTGGAGTTCAACAAACATAAAATATTTGGGTGTCAGAATAGCCAATTCATGCGCAGCATTATACAATTGCAATTTCCCTCCATTTTTTTCCAATATTAAAAAAGACCTCCAGAGATGGAACAAATACCATATTTCGTGGCTCGGAAGGGTGGCATCAGTTAAGATGAACATCCTTCCCAGACTGCTGTATTTCTTCCAGACTCTCCCAGTCTGCGTACTGCTGGCAGACCTCAAAAACATACAAAATAGCATCTTTCAATTTATATGGAAAGACAAAAGGCCGCGGGTTGTGCGAACGATAATGCTTGCCCCAAAGGAGTGCGGAGGCCTACGTGTACCTGACATAAACAAGTACTACACAGCAGCCCACCTAAAGCAAACTGTGGTATGGAATAACAACCCAGCGTCTTGTGGCTGGTTGGAGATTGAGGCCTCCTACGTGGCTCCCCTATCCCTTGGAGCTCTACTTTGGTCCCAAGGGGGTGGGAAAATAACAAAACCAGGCGAAATAGGCCTAGGAGCCATGAGATGCACGTGGAGAATTTGGATGCAAACAAAGGACAGATATGAATTGACATCCTCCCCTTCCCCTCTCATGCCTATATTCGGAAACCCAGACTTCCCCCCAGGTTGCGACCCCAGGGGCTTCAAACAATTTAAAGAGTCTGGTATAAGATAGCATCAGACCTACTCAATAAGGGGACTCTGATCCAATTTTCAGAGTTATAGAAAAACCACCCCTTGGTAAAATTTCCCTTATACGGATTCCTCCAGATCAGACATTTCCTCCAGGTAGCCTCCCAAGATTCTAAATTCAAAAGCCACACGACCTTTGAAAAGAAATGCGTGGCAGGACTATACCAAAGAGGGCTGATCTCAGGAATCTATGTGGGACTAGTACGTTCCATGGTGACCGCCAACCACAATTACATGATTAAATGGGCCGAGGACTTAAACGTAGAAATAGATAGAGATGACTGGGAGGGCATTTGGGAAGCCGCAGCCAAAACATCCATTTGCACTACTATCAAAGAGAATATATACAAAATTCTATTTCATTGGTACCTGTCCCCGAGAAGACTGAGCCAGATTTTACCTGGCCAGCCTGATTTGTGCTGGAGAGGGTGTGGCCAAGGAGGAAACCTGGCACACATCGTATGGTCATGCCCTAAGGTCCAGATATTCTGGAACATGATCCGTTCTATAGCTGAGGAAATAGCAGGAGAGGAGATTCCTCTAGACCCCTTGGTGTTCCTCCTAGCGAAACCAATAGAATCAGCTCGCTGCTCGCTTACTGCTAATTGGAAAAAAATAAAACCTCCATCCAAGCAGATGGTCCTCAGAAGAACAAACGGGGTTAGACTGATGGAATACTTGTCGGCGCTCTTGCATCAGAACCTGGACAGGTTCAACAAGGTCTGGGACTTATGGCCCTACAACAACTATCAAAATTAACACACCCGAACCGTGAGTTGGCTGTGCCCTCCCTTTCCCTCCCCCTCCCCCCCTCTTATCTCCTTTCTCTTTCTCTACCTGTCCTAAGCTATCCTTTCTAAATTAAGAGGAGTTACTGCACCGGTATGCATCACTGAATCCGCAGGGTTTTCTGCACAGGTTTCTTTATATGTACACTGCGATGTAAATATACACCCTGCAAATTTTGTGGAATGTTGCCTGTAACCCTCCATGAAAACCAATAAAAATATATGACATATAAAAAATTTAAAAAAAAATACTCTCCCCAATCTCTATATCCTACATAAATCGCACGAATCTCTGTATCACAATGGCCTTAAACTATCTAAAAGGAGACACGAGTATTAGGCCCTTTGCTGGCAGGAAGCCTGAAACGCATTGCTGGCTCCTCTTGCACTCTAGGAATTGAAATAAAAGCATAAATACTACATTCCTCACTTTTTTTCTTATTTTTATATGTAAAATATGTGAAAATGTATAATTCTACATTCTTACCTAAGTTGGAAATCGTTTGGTGCTCTTGTTATAATTCTGTAAAAATCCGTATTGTGTGCCTAACATAATGGCCGCCTTTCAGTTCCAAATCAATTCTTCAGTCACTATAACTCAGCAGCTACAATTTATCCAGATATTACTAAGGTAACATGAACTTTTATTACAGTTTGCAGCTCAAACAACTGAGGATATTGGCAACAACGTATCACAAACAGGAAAGTGTTACAAATATCTTGCACTGCTCTTGAGGTGTGCTAAAACCTGCTATAGAAATCAAAGGATGCTCAATATATAAAAACTCATACAAAATTGCATTGAATTGAGTAATAAAATAAAAAAAAATATTATGTAATACTACAGAACTGATTTATTAAAAAAAACAAATAAGATTTCACATATTTTGCTGCTATAATGTATTTTATTCTGGGTGACAGTTGTTATAGCTACACCAAGATCAGCCTACAGAAGACTAACAATCGGTCTCATTCTTGTGCCCCACTATGCTGTGAAGACATCTTCCCTATATTAATAAAGAATATAGTACCATTCATGTCAATTAAATTGCACTCTTCCCCTCTTGAGGAGACGTCTCCACAGTATGTTGAATAGTGACCTTAGTCTCTGAAGACATCTTTGATGAGGGGAAAATGTAAGGAAGAATAGAACAGAGCTTTGCAAATACTTACAGGAGGGCATATGCAAAATAAGGATAGTCCTGCACCCAATACCTCAAGGTTTTCCTAGGAGAAAAAGAATAGGTGTCAGTGATTGACGTGTAATGCTAACCCTACCGTATGCTTTAATTGATTCTGGCGAACATCTTAAAAACACATTTCAGGGAAATTTGGTAGTAAACAGGGGATCACTTCATCTTCCATTAATTTGTGTTGGGTTGAAGAATCTTTTCACACATTATAAAGATTATTAAGGAAGTTGAGTTGGGAAGGATGGTGGGTCCCTTTAAGAGGGAATTTGCAATTGTACCATTTGGGGGTGGTACCCAAAAAGGAGTTGGGAAAATGTATGCTGATTCCAGCAGGGCTACTCTCTGGGTTTTCATTGATGCAACTGGTTGTTTGCTAAACGGGTAATTCTCAATTTGCAGGAGGTTGTGGGCAATTGTATAATGCTGAAATGGGGACATGCTCGCCTAACTGGTGTAATGTACGGCTGGTGACTGGTGTGGATTTGTGACGTCATTACATTTTCAACATTGGAAGGGACCATGGGGTTGACATGTTTGTATTTACCTTTAACAAAATTGTTAATAAATGCTGGGACCTTTTCAACCCAAACATTGCCTGGTGTTTCATGTGTTAAAAAAGGAGGATCCCCAACATAATCAACATTGCACCAGTCATGCTGCAGTGACGTAACTGTGCAAGAATATTGCTTTCCCATGTTGTGGTAACATGTTTATGGTGTTTCAAATAAAAAGATGCCATTGGAATTGGTGAACTTGTCATATGCACGTTGCTTCTAGTCTAATCGAGCTGCTGCTCAGTGATTTTTTTTATAACTAACAATATTAGGATATGTCATAATAATATCATGAAATATTATGTATTTTAATCAATCTGGTGCTTCAGGGGTTAATGTAGCTACAGTTTGATTTTAAAAATACAATATATTGGGTTTATGATAGGTTGAGGCTCTTCCTGGGTCTGTGTAGAGAGAACTTAATTGGGGAGGCTGTCACTAAAAGTGACATACAGTATACGCTGTTTGGAAGGCAATAAACGATCGCCAGACCCCTGGGCTGTCAGCCTCAAAGAAAACTAACATTCCTGAGACACACCATGTGCATCACAGAGAGGGGGTGACACACAGGTCACCACTTAGTTAGAAGACTTTATTAAAAATTAGAATATCATGTGATGTCATCTACTCTGCATAATAAGAGTTACATATCTGTGATCATTGCAAGGAGACGCATGCAATACGGCCACATACTACATGGGTATGAGTTGTTAAGGACAGATATCCATATGTTACTCAAATGTAGGAGCAAAACTGACAAAATCAGTTACAGCTGTCATAATCGCCTGAATATATTGATATGACGCACGTGTATTAAAGTATTAGAAAAAGAAAGTTATGAGTACATTTATAAATCGTGGCATAAAGACAAATCAAACTGTACATTAACCCGTGACGCATCAGATTTATTAAAATACATCATATGTCATGATACGGTGTTATCATGACAGGATATCCGAAGCATAAAAGCTTTTTCTGAATAATTCCTGTTTTAGATTTCTACATCATTGTATAGAATGACCCCGATACTATAGTATCACAGTGTGTAGTCTTGGGTAAAAATCACAGCAAAATAAGAGATCCATGCTCAGATTCATCTTTGTAAAAGATACACATATTTTGTGACCTATAAACAAGAAGAGAACTTACCAAAAAATAAACATGCAGATAAGGCCAACTGTTATAACCAGTTGTATTGCCAGTGTAATGTACACCTTCCGGATGAAAGCTGAGAACATATAAAACAAGGTTTGTGTTAGAAAATATACAGAGGGTCATGTCAGTTTTCCATAAAAGCTCTTATTTCAGTACAGAAACAGGCAGCCTTTATCACACTTGGTTTGAAATGTTATGGTACAATTGTTTGACTACGTGTGCAACCGAGTCATATAGAAAGTCCTTTGTAACTACTCCTGACAAGACTTTGACTCATCGATTTTCAAACACCAAGCTGGTAATCAGCAAGGACACAAGTGTTAATGGATAAGCAAATATTGACTGTGCTGGTTAGGTAGCAATGTATCCTTTCCTCACATCAGACAGTACAGATGTAGTCCGGGATACTTTAAACTCTGTCGCGTTATTGTGGGATATTCTGTGATATTTTGCATTATCACTGCCATTGGAGAATCTATGATATTCTGCGTTATAACGCAGTTAACACTGTGAGCGGGTGCAATAACTTTGCCTACATCTACTTTTATTTTCATCTTTTCTAAAAGCAGCAATTTTCTGGATTAGTTTTAATATATTTAAGAAACGTTACTGTACTTTAAAATGTAGTTTCTAGAGATGGGCACACTTTTGCTCATTTGCACTTTAAAAACTTGAAAATAGGCAAAGTAGAAAAAAATGAGTAATTGAATCCCTTTGTCCTCATAGAGATCAGGTAGACTGGAGTGGCTAACCCCGCATCTGCTGTAAGTGTATTGTGCTGGTGGTGCATCTTGGGTAGGTACACATATAAACTAAACAAGAAAAAGTTCAAATAAGAGTTAAAATACTTTATTTACAACCGAATACTAAAATTATGGGTGTTAAAATTAGGATTGACGCATAGTCTAAGGCAGCATTGTGCAAAGTGGGGGGCGCGGATTTTTTTTGGGGGGCACGGGCGGTTGTAGAGGCCCCGCGCTCTTCCCATTTAAATTAAATGCCGGAGGATCGCGTGAGGCCTCTGCAACTCACTTACCGGGATTCAGACGGGTTGCTGTGATGCATCGCCGTGGCAACACGGTGTCAAATGAAGCCGCGGTGTCATGCGGGGTGACGTCACATGCCCGTCTCCATGGCAACGGGGTCATTTGACACCGCCAAACCAGGTAATGGGAGCGTGAGAGCGAGGGGGAGCAGGCAAGGGGGCGTAGCTCAAAAAGGATGCGCTCCCCCGCTCTAAGGAGTACTGTGATAGGCACTCTGGAGCATTCAATATACTGAATAGATGGACAACAGTATATCCTAAGTCTATCATCGATGTATAGGACCCCAATATTCTGGTGATCAGAGATGGAATTAACCACTAATATCTAGGTCTGCGGAGCGCAAACGTTTGGAGCTTCACCCCCCTGCCTGTTCCCCCAGGTGCTCGCGCCCCCCTTAATTTGTTACTGGCATCAAATGACGCCGCGGGTGACGTCACATGACCCTGTTACCATGGTAACGAGGCATCATGTGTCATGTGATGTCACGTCACATGGCCCCGTTGCGTAATTTGACGCAGTGTTGCCATGGCGACGAAGCACAACATGGCTTCTGAATCCCGGTAAGTAGGTTACAGAGTCCTCGTGCGATCCCCCGGCATTTAATTTAAATGCTTTGGGGAAGAGCACGGGACCTTTTGCAACAGCCCGGGCCCCCCCTCTACTCCCCCAAACAATCCTTGCAGTTTGCGCACCCTTGATCTAGGTGACCCTGTGCTTAGGTATAGCTACGGTAATATATAAGGGATAGGTGGTCAGCACCCTGTTGGATGTTGTCATTAAATTGCTGAGCACCACAACATTGAACCTGGTGTAATAGGTTCAGTTAATGTGCAGTCCCAGCGTACGGCTTGTCAGCTGTGTTGCTGCCAATGCAGTCACTCTTTACTTCTAATCCATTTTAACATGGAACCCTATAAGCTTACACCAGCCGTAATACACAGCTTTTCAGCACAGCTGCAGCCTTTTGGCTAAGATCTGCTCTTACTGTGGCAGGGGTAGAAAGGATGGTGGCCTGGCTGAGAAACGGAACTGAGATCCCGAGATTTCTTTGTTGTCCATTCCCCCTGGCTGGTATACCTGGGGGGGGAGGGTGTGTGGGGATGAGGGGGCACTTAGAAGGGCGCCAACTGTAGGGAACTGAACAGGGGGGAAGAAAGACCTGGAGAAGCAGCACGACCGGCACATAGAACAGTCCCCTGCATGGATGCATTTTAATTCACAGACTAGATTTCCCACACTTATCGTCACACCACAGGCCTTTTGGCTACGGGTTCATGTGAATTTTTTAACCCACCCAGCCATTTTGGCTGGGCTGCTTACTTACACTGCTTAGCAGCACTTATGTACTGTTTTTTTTTTTACAGCGCACAAGCACAGAGCACTTATTGCTGTTGACTATTTGTTTTGTTGCATGATTTTATATTGGTTTTTAGTCAACAACTCTCCCTGAGAGAAAAGACTATGGGGTCTATGCACTAAGCGTTCATAAGCCACTTATCAAGCACTTATCGCCCAAAATGCCTACTCCGATTCTGTAAGTGTCGATAAGTGGGCGATAAAGTAATGAATCGCCAAAAATGTCAGCATCAAAAAAAACAATCGCTGAGTGAGCGGCGATAAGCCCCTTTTCATAAAGCTCGTGCAAATCTAGCAGCCACAATTAGGTTATCGAAGCCTATCGCAGCTCTAGAATGGCGAGTTTCTCACAAAATCCTCACACCAGGAAAAGTTGGCGTGAAGGCGGTGAGAAAATGCCGAAACATGGCAGGACAGGACTTAGAAAAAAAAAGAGCTTTTTTTCTGCATCGGATTGATGCCGGGGGTCTCTGGAGATGATACCCATTAATATCAGCACCAGAGACCCCTGGCATGGATCCCATGCAATAAAAATGCATTTACAGTCAATTTCATTACCTTAG
Source organism: Ascaphus truei (assembly GCF_040206685.1). Lineage (NCBI taxonomy): Eukaryota > Metazoa > Chordata > Amphibia > Anura > Ascaphidae > Ascaphus > Ascaphus truei. The sequence goes on along the minus strand of NC_134484.1, from coordinate 403,965,923 downwards.
CGGCTAACCGCTAAGGCAATGAAGGGATTAATCCCTCCCGCTACCCACCAAGGTCCAAATGCCCCCTTTACCCACCCCCACTACCCACAATAAACATAATACCCACTTCCTCTACCCCCACATGATTGATACCAGAGGCTGCGGGTGTCCGGGTGTCCTCAGCTGGACCCTGCGGGTGTCCGTGGGCCTCCAGGTCGTCCCCGCGGGTGTCTGAGGGTCCTCAGGTGGTCCCTATGGGTGTCCAGGGGTCCTTGGGTGGTCCCTGTGGGTGTCCAGGGGTACTCGAGTGGTCCCCGTGGGAGTCCAGGGTTCCTCGGGTGGTCCCTGTGGGTCCCCGCTGGCCTGTGGTACCAATCCTGTTCAAAATATTTTTGGCATACATTGCAATAAATACACCTTCCCCCTCCCCCCAAACACATACAGTACAGTAATAGGTAAAATAACTATTATCAAGCTATGGATAATAGCTAATTTGCCCATTATTAAATCAAACATTAGCCAGCCAGCATAAATAAAGTAAATAAACCTTTCTACTTACCCCTGCCATCATGAATGGCACCCTTGTCAGCATACTGCAGGGCCATGTCCTCCGTTGCCGAAAAGAATAGAATCAATAATAAAATCTAATGGCCCCTAACCCCTTAATCACCTTAGCTGTTAATAACCGCTATACTAATTAAGGAATTAACCCACCCTCCCCCAGTACCCACCCTGGAGGCCTAACCACCCACCCCGGGCCCACTATACCCACTCTGTACCTATTGAGTGGCATAGTGGTACATCATACCCATATAATATGGGCATAAGCCACAATAGCACTCAATGGTCACCCAAATACAAATGCATGAATGCCCAAAATACACAATAATAACACATATACACAAGCACCTAAACACCACAATTAAAGAAATAAAACCATTAGGCAACCAATAAAAAAAATACAAGCACTAGCCAACCATTCAATTAAATCATTTAAAGCACTAACAAACAAATCAATTAATTAATGAAACCACTAGCCAACACATCAATTAAAACCAGTAGCCAACAAAATACATAATTAAATAAAAACACTAAACCATTGCAAAATTAAATAAAAACAAGCCATCCAAATTACAAACAATGTAAGCAAAGCAATAAACAGAAAAGTCAAATTAAAAAATAAATAGTAAAAAAGTATTTGCCAAAAAATGCATTGGCTATCACTGTATTGATCTGTACCCTAAACGGGAACAGATTAATACATTAGCAGTCAATGGGCAATAAAAAACATGAAAATACAAAAATATAATAAAAAAACCTGTAAAAATACAATTATATGCATTCAATATTTTTCTTACCTTTAGAAGCATTGGCCCTCCGAATCATGGCGAATCTGCAAGCTCTTGTACCGCGACGTCATCAACGTCAATCTGCCGCCATCCACCTTGAAGATCCGGAACAGGTAACAAAATTCTTCTTTCTTTTATCTTCAATCACCGTCTTCTTTCTTCATCTATCATTATTTTTGTCTTTTCTGTAAACTTCTATCTTCATCTGTCAATCCAAAAAACCACGTTAGATTCCAATCGATCATCAGCTTCTTGAGGTAAAATGAGGCGTGAAGGCCTTATATATGGCCTGTGATGTCACATTTTCTGGTCAGATGGTACAGCTCAAATCTGATTGGATGCTGTATCATGTGCCCGTCTCTTGTTTTTTTTTTGGTGAAGGATGGGACGTCATCTCCAAGGGAGGTACGTTACATCCTTCAAACCACATGATTATATCACATGGTATGATCCTTTAAAGTCATCCTTTAAAGTGATGTCATATCCTTTTGAACTAATGTAACCTATCACATGGTACAGCAACCAATGGGATTGTCTTAAATCCCATTGGCAATCATACCATGTGATATAGCCATGTGGATTGAAAGATGTGTCATACCTCCCTTGGAGATAATGTCACATCCATAACCAAAAAAAAAAAAAAGAGGCGGGCACATGATACAGTATCCAATCAGATTGGAGCTGTACCATCTGACCTGAAAATGTGACGTCACAGGCCAGATATAAGGCCTTGACATCTCATTTTAAATCAAGAAGCCGACGAGACAACATCGTGTTGTGGATCGTGTTGCATTAGGTTTTGACAAATGAAGAAGATTAAAGAAAAGAAGAAAATAATGATAAAAGGATAGGTTGGACCCCCGGAGAAGACAATTTACACATAGAATAACCCAGGTCACAGGCACAATGTGACATAGGCTCTCAAAAAACGAAAATCTATCTGTGAGAAGGTTTAGTGGCTATGCACTTTTCTAACCCCGGCTGTGCTGAAAAGCTGTGTAATGCGGCGTGTGTAAGGTTATAGAGTTCCATGTTAAAATGGATAAGAAGTATAGCAAGAAGAAAGAAATAGGAGCACTCACTGGATCCATGTACTTGCCTCAGGTGCAAAGCGGTCACCCCCCACTGGGGAGACCTATAATACAGAACACATCCTCCTTAAAATAAAAGGAACCGGCACTCCAGTGGTCTTCATACAAAAAAAGAGGTCCTAATCCACACTATGTGGATTAAAACCTCTTCTTTTTTTGTATGAAGACCTCTATAGTGCCGGTTCCTTTTATTTTTAGAAGGATGTGTTCTAAAGAAGTAAAGAAAGACATACTGTGCTCATTTGCATGTCATTACCCAGAATCCATGGCTGCAGTGGAAGCACTGTTTGGTAAGCGATAATAGGGAAAGACAGGGTTGCAGCCATGCAAAAGCACAAGTGGTATTTTTATGTACTGTATACTAATATATGTAAGAACATGGTAAATAGCTCCTAATAAGTAAATTAGGTGTGGCCAGGTCTCCTTCTAGGCCGCCCTTGCCTCCCCCCCCGACCCCCTTTGGTCCCCGCTTACTTCAACAACAGCGGGGGAACCACCGGAGAGTGCGGAAGCTAGTAGAGGGGCGATCCAGTAGCTGGAGCTCCCAAGCAGGTGGCGGCCATGTTCGTACTTCCAGCGCATATGCAGTAGCACTCGAGGTCGCGTCGGCCATATTGGAACACCTTACACATGTGCAGTAGCCTGCGCAAGCGGCGACCATTACAAATAGACTCCGCAGGGGAACTACAATCCCCAGAAGGGAATCAGAAGCCGCGCGAGAGCCAATAAGGCTAGGAGAATCTTGGCAGCAGAGGATGGATACATTTGGCGTGCTGCGAGCATTGCCAGGCGGAGCTGGGACAAGGAGAGGGTAGGGTGTGTGTGCAGGGTGTCTGTGGCCTCTGCACTAGGCCAGAGACCCCCTAGTAGGCCCCAGCTATGCCCCGACTCCCCTGCATGCTTGTGGCTGCTACAGGGGACAGGCCCTTAGACAAAGACAGTGCCCCATTATCTGATTAGTGTCAGGGACACCATAAAGGACGCCGTGCAGCAGATGCGGCCTGTGGTCTGGGACCAGACCACTAACGCATAAAGAGACTGTTAAGGTGGGACCCTCCAGCTGGATACCACCCCACGTGGAGGCGGACTCATCGCTGACGGCGACGGTTTGGGACCGGACGGCCCCTTGTCTTCTGTTGGCGCTACCGGGTGTTGGAGCACCCGGCAGGTATTCCCAATCTACAAGTGCACCAACTTTAACATTATTGTGGGTAGCGCTGTGGCACACACTTGGGGTGGGAGTGCCTATTGTGGGCAGGACACTGGGACACTGGTGCCCCTGCACCCAGGTACTGTGGGAATACTGTGTGGTTATACCAATAAACGTATTATAAGGTGTTGTTGCATATTATATGTGTGTTCTAAGTCTGTGCCTAGTAAATACCATTATACCATACTCTGGTGTGTGTTACTGACTGGGTATATTGTCCTGTGACGGGGTTTTCCAGTATAGCTAGGATCCCTCATAGGTGGAGGCGCTGTCACCAGACGGATCAGGTACACCCCAGGCTCCCAGCAGCGGAGGTTCAGGCCTCCTGTAACACACCACATACTCAGTAGCAGCCACATCTCCCATAGGGTGGGGGAAACAGCGCTACATAGGTATTGCTCTTATATACTCTAGTTGGGTTATTCAGGTAATGTGTCAGCTTTGTTTGTTGCGTGAGCAATTACGTTTTTGATAATTTAAAATGACCCCTCCAATATATTAAAATAAAAGAGACTTTAGAATAATGTAACCCACATTATCATTAATAATTTAATGATGTAAAGCAGTTTATAATAACAATTTAATCTTCACTGAAATTACATAGTGCATCAAATTTTAAAGGTTGTTAGTTGCACAAAAGCTAAATACGCAGAGTACAAAACAATACTTGGCTTGTGTACATGTAAAATAGCAACAACTCAATATAATTTTTAGTGTGTGTGTGAAATGTACTAACATGTTTTAGCATGTATATCAATTAATCACATGGTATAGTATGTGCAAACTTTAATAAAATGACATCGTTTGTGCACTTTATTTTTCCATATACTGTATTATTAAACTTACTGTATACATTGCAAATTCTGTGAAAATGACTTGAGCAAAGGTTCTCCATTTGTTACACTTTACACAAATGTTGCCCTCTTTATTGCAGATAAGTAGAAATTGAAACCTTTTGACGTAGACCAAAGTTTTATAGGTAGCTGATTGTATTTGTTAATATAATTGTCTTGTAAGGGGAGCCTGTGGAGCAGAGTCAATGGAGGTATATAGGAACACTCCAAGCAGGTATTTACCACATACTGGAAATAAATAAAAAAGCATACAAATGTAATTGAACCTGATGGATTGTATGGACCATGTCACACTCTCAGACCTGTGAAGAAGAAACATTCTACAGATCTTTTTTAGCTCCTATTTTTTTTTACTACCACTGTTTTACTACCACTGTTGTGTTTGTTCTCCAAAGGGGTTACTATTTAAGTACCTATTAGGGTCGTTGAATGTCTTTTGCCCCTAAGCAATTGCTTAATTTCCTATGTCTTACAACAGGCTTTCTCAAATACTGTATGTCCTTTAACATAGACTACTTCAGTGTTATTAATCATTCGGAGGACTACCATATTTACACTTAGCTTTGTTTATACATATTTTTGAATATAGTAACAAAATACTATATTTAAAAATCAGCTTTTAGTGGTGATAGAACATACACAGACATACTGTACACAAAAGAGATCTGTCTGCAGTGCATTGTGAAAGGCTTTGAGGACATCACTAAAGCCTTCAGAGACCACTGGAGGGCTATGGACCACAGTCTGAGAACCACAGCCTTAGAATCACTAGTGATTGAGGTTCTTACATAGTCATTATAAATTATTCCTCCCTCTCAACCCCACTTACCTCTTCTGATGGATTTCTCCAAGAAAGGGCTGCTATCCATCATGTCAATGTGGTACTCTGGAGGAGACCCCCCCACATATGGTCTGGGTCCACTGCCCTCCTGGAAGAAGAGTTGTTGTGGCTGGTGAGGAGGTGGGAAGGAGCTGTGGGTGGGGGCAGTCAAACCCTCTGGGTCTTGCAGACTGTAGAGTGGTGGAGGTGGCATGTAAACAGGGGCTGAAGCTCCCAAATATTGCTGGCTGCCTGGTGCTGCTGGATGGTACTGAGGATTTTGAACAGCATAATAATAGTTATCCAGTTGTTTGGGGATTCCACTGCTGCTGGTCTGTTCCCCATGTTTCTCCATGTGTAGCCTTCAGTTTAACCTGAACAAAAGAAAGACAATATTAATCATTTCCCCCATTCCTCTGACTGTATAAATATTCCATGAATCTTGTGATCACAGAGAGCAGAAATAATGAATTCAGGGATACTAAATATATACAGGACACAGTCTGTGAACCTCCATGTCTACACATGTTGCATTGACCCTACCTGGGGTATTTAAAAAAAATATATGAGCAAGTGGATATGCTTGTGTTTTTACCTTTTGTTCCTTAAATTTTATCTTAACGACCTTTGTTTTCCTGATAAGATTAGCCTGCTAAATTCTTATCTCACTTCCTTTGTTCTGACAATTTTTTTCCATTAATCTATTTGGTTCACGGATTATTCTACAGACGACAGAGAAGCCCAATGCTACATCCAACATGACAGAAATACACAGTAAAATATTTATATATTCTCTTGAAAAAGGGTAATTTAGTTTAACCCTTTGGCCAAAGCGTTGTAAGCTTGCGAGCCACGTCAAGGCAGACACCTGTTTGCAAGTCCTAACACTGCCAGATAAAATACTAATGTACCTCTATTAGGATTAAAATTCTCATTTACCACTATTAGGAGGGAGAAAGACCACAGTGGGTCTATATCCAGCAGAATGAAAGGACCTACTAACTTGGGAAGTGGGGAGGGGCGGGCTTTAAACCTGGGAGGGAGGAGACACTAACCTCCAACAGCTGAAAATAGGTTAACAAAACACAAAACCCCAGCAAGCTCTTTTTGGGAACCCCTGAGCCCCCACAAAATATATATGCTTGCGAGCCACGAGAAGGCAGAAACCCGTTCGCAAGTCCTATACATATTTATATATGTAACGGTTATAAATCGGAGATAGGGACCATGTGGGGAAATCTACATATGTTACAGTGTGGTGCAATACCTGTTAGGCTCACAGGAGGCCTGAACCTCCGCCACTGGGAGACTGGGGTGTATCCTGGAATGTATGCTTACAGCGCCTCCACCTGTGCAGGGATATCAGGTGTATAGAATGACCCCTGACACAGGAACCACAAATAGGAAACACATACAAGGAAGTATATATATGTAACTGTTTACTATATGGGCAAAACAATAACATCACATCACATGAATAATAGCAACACAGCCATGTCACCCTTAACCTGGCCTCACTGGGCCACAAACCCCACTACTATATCCAAGTGTCCCAATAGTCCAGCAACCCACCCACTAGACGTGATCAGCGCCTGTAAGTAAACCGGTATGTATGGTACTGTTGGTGCACTTGTAGAAATACCTGCCCGGGGTTCCTGTGCCCGGGTACAGCAACAACAGGAAAGGACCCGTCTGCGTCCAACGCTGAATCCACAGCAATGGCGTCCTCTCCCAATCCAGATATCACCACACAGATAGTCTCTATCTTGAATGATGCAGGTCTGATCCCAGACACACTTGTCACACTGCTCCCTCCTTGTCAAAGCACGCAGCAGCGTCTGTCTCACTGGCTAAACTACTGCTAAAAGGGTAAAGTCCCTACCTTAGGGCCTTCCCTACACAGCAGCTACACATCTACTGGTGAGTTGGGCCTAGCTGGGGCCTGGGGGTAACCTGGCCTAGTGTAAGAAGCCACTTGCTCCCTACACACTTCCTTCCCCTCCCTTCTCCCAGCTCCAACTGTCACCAACTGCCACTTCTCTCTCCTGTCAGCCACAAGCTCTGCCCCCTATTGGCTGCCTGGCATCAGGTGGCCTGTCTGCCTCTGTGCATTCTGGGGGCTCTAGTCCTCCATGGCCCTCTTTGTCATTGGGGCCGCGTGCGCGATTTGTAATGGCCGCCGCTACTCTCCACTGAGCCTGCGCAACTATGTAATGGCCGGCGCCTAGCCTCCCTGCACCTGTGCGAACTATTGGGGCCCTCTGCGCTGCGCGCGCTCTTCCGCTCCTCTCTTTCTGTACTTAGATGACCGTCGCGGCTATACGCGCATGCGCGAGCACCAGGACCCCGATGGCGCTAGCCAAGATGGCGGCGCCAACCGGGAGAAGTCGCCATTCCCTTCCCCCACTGCCACAGAGGTAAGGCAGAGGGCAAGGGAAGATCAAGGGAACCGGGAGTGACCCCCTTACATATATTTTGTGGTGGATCAGGGGTTCCCAAAAAGAGCTTGCTGGGGTTTTGTGTTCTGTTAACCTATTCTCAGCTGTTTCAGCTGTTGGGGGTTTGTGGCTCCTCCTTCCCAGGTTTAAGCCCGCCCCTCCCCACTTCCCTAGTTTGCAGGTCCTTTCATTCTACTGGATATAGATCCAATGTGGTCTTTCTCCCTCGTAATAGAGGTAAATGAGAATTTTAATCCTAATAGAGGTATATTAGTATTTTCTAGTAGTGTTAGGACTTGCGAACTGGTGTCTGCCTTGTCGTGGCTCGCAAGCTTACAACGCTTTGGCCAAAGGGTTAAACTAAATTACCCTTTTTCAAAAGAATATATAAGTATTTTATTTCTGTCATGTTGGATGCAGCATTGGGCCTCTCTGTCGTCTGTTGTAGACATATGCCACGCTCAATAGCACTCCTTTTTGACACTTATATACATACTAGCTGATATACCCGGCGTTGCCCGGGATTTAATTTTCCCACTCGCCCTTGCTTTCCGCTCCCCCCATTCACAGCTGCGTTCTCCCCCCCCCCCACGTTCACATGTCTGATTTCCCCCCCCTTTCACAGATCCATTTCCCCCCCCCCCTTTCACAGCTGTGATTTCTCCCCCTTCACATCTCCAATTCCCCCCCTCCTTCATAGCTCGGCGGCGGCGGGTCACTGAGGGGGGCGGCCGGCGGCTCCCTGGGTGGGCAGGAGGGTTGTTACCCCCAACCCTTCAGAGCTTAGCAGCGGTGGGTCACCTTTGGTTAGTGATTTCCTCCCACCACACACTTCAGAGCTCGGCAGCAGTGGCTCACTGGAGGACGGGAGGGTTGTGATTTCCCCCCCCCCCTTCAGAGCTGTCCAGTGGCAGATCACTGGGGGGGGGGCAGGCGGGAGGGTTGTGCGGCGGCTCACTGCGGGTGGGTTAGTGACGGGGTGCGGCGGCACGCTGCGGGTATCTCTGCGGTGGCTGACTTTGGGTGCGGTGTGTGACAGGGGGAGTGGGTGCAGCTGACTTACTGTGGGGCGGGGTGTCTGCTGCGGTGGTGGGCGGGAGCAGGGTCGTCAACAGAAAGCATGGGGCCCAGGACAAATGAAAGGAGCAGGGCGGCCGCCCCCTCCCCCCCCAACCCATAGCGCACCTACCAGGGTAAAATATTTTTTAGCGCACAACTTTAACGTAACTGTTTTATTATTGTCATACAGAAAAAAAGATTACAATGCAACATGTTTATTTTTATATTTACCACAAAAGACAGGTGACTGAGTGGGTGACAGTGACTTGACAGTGGGTGGGTGACTGAGTGAGTAGGTGACTGAGTGAGTGGGTGACTGAGTGAGTGGGTGACTGAGTGAGTGTGTGACTGAGTGAGTGTGTGACTGAGTTGGTGGGTGACTGAGTGGGTGGGTGAGTGAGTGGGTGAGTGAGTGGGTGAGTGACTGAGTGGGTGACTGAGTGACTGAGTGGGTGGGTGACTGAGTGACTGAGTGGGTGGGTGTAAGGAATCCGCTCCTCGGTTTACTGTTTGCCTTACCTTTCAGTCTTGTGCAGTCCTGGAACACTTCCACTGATATTTACTGCAGCCTGAATTCACTCACCAAAGCAATACTGCCACACGCCCCTTCTGCCATTGGTTCTCTGACCTTTAAGTACTGCTTTCCCACAATGCTCCCTGCCGAGCATAGTCCTTCCTGGATGTCTCTGTGTTCTGCCATAAGCCTTGTCTTGTCTGTCTCCTTGGTTCCTGAGACCGGCTGCTAGTGTCACGCAGCGGTCTGTTCCTGTGCTGAAGCGGAGTACTCTCCTTGTTGTCTTCAGCTCCCTGGTTCCTGTGACCGGCTGCTAGTCTCATGCAGCGGTCAGTTCCTGTTTCCTGTGCTGAAGCTGAGTACTCTCCTTGTTACTTCAGCTCCTTGTTTCCTGTGACCGGCTGCTATATTCACGCAGCGGTCTGTTCCTGTTTCCTGCACTGAAGCGGAGGTTTCCCTGTGTATCTTCAGCTTCCTGGTTCCTGGGGCCTACTCTTTCCCTAATCTAGAGAGGCCGTGTCCTGGTTCCTGCGCTGAAACGGAGGATTCCCCAGCCCGCTCAGGACTCTAGCGCTGAAGCACTGTTTTACCAGTGCAGCTAAGCGGTGTGCTACTCTGGTCTGTCTACCACCTCCTGAGACCAGTACCATGGGCCATGGTCACCGCACGCGCAGAAGCCACTCCCGCGCTCCTAAGCTGAAGCGGGGCTCTACTGACTACCTGTTGCCGAACTCCTGCTTGAACAACGTTTAACCTGATGTCTCCAGTCCTGACCCTGGCGTGTCCACCGACGATGCTGTCTTCTCCTATCCTGATCCTGCTACGTACGACTACGAACTGCGCAATCCGGATCCGCCTGCGCGGTCTAAGGTTGGTGCTTTTACAACCCCACCTCAGCCACGCGGTCCGACCCAGGTTTGTGGCGAGCACAGCCGTGACAGTGGGTGACTGAGTGACTGAGTGGGTGGGTGACTGGGTGAGTGAGTGACTGAGTGGGTGACTGAGCAGGGGGGCTGAAAGGCAGGAGCAGGGGGGGTGAAATGCAGTAGGAGGGTGAAGGGGGGAGAGTGAGGGGAGGTGGGGGATGGGAGGTGAAGGGGGGGGGGAGGTGAAGGGAGGGGGAGGTGAAGGGAGGGGGAGGGGGAGGTGAAGGGGGGGAGGTGAAGGGGGGGAGGAGAGGTGAAGGGGGGAGGCAGGTGAAGGGGGGAAGGAGGTGGGAGGTGAAGGGGGGGATGGAGGTGAAGGGGGAAGGAGGTGGGAGGTGAAGGGGGGGATGGAGGTGAAGGGGGAGGGAGGGAGGGAGGTGAAGGGTGGAGGTGAGGGGGAAGGAGGAGGTGAAGGGGGGGAGGGAGGTGAAGGGGGGGAGGAGGATGGTGAAGGGGGGGAGGAGGATGGTGAAGGGGGGGAGGAGGGAGGTGACGGGGGGGAGGGAAGTGAAAGGAGGGAGGTGAATGGGGGGGAGGAGGGAGGTGAAGGGGGGAGGAGGGAGGTGAAGGTGGGGAGAAGGGGGAGGTGAGGGGGGGTGAAGTGGGGAGGGGAGGGAGGTGAAGGGGGGGAGGTGAAGGGGGGAGAGAGGGAGGTGAAGGGGAGGTGAAGGGGAGGAAGGGAGGGAGGGAGGTGAAGGGGAGGGGGGGGGGAGGTGAAGGGGAGGGAGGTGAAGGGGGGAGGGAGGTGACAATGTATCCGGCGTCCGCTTGCTCCCCTGCCCGTTCCCCCGCTGTCTCTGACAGTCGTCCGTCCGCTCCTCCCCCCCCCCCACATCGGCGGAACCTTCCATGTGCTGCTGCAGACGGAGGCGCGTGCACGCGGCGGCCGTATCCTCCCCATGTACGGCCGCTCCCCCACGGATCTGAGGCGGGAGGCAGCGTGTCTGCAATTGTTGTGCCCGCTCCCCCTCCCGGCTGTCCTCTCCCCCGCTTGGTCTCGTCCGTCTGGTTCCCCGCTAACTGTAGTGCCGGGGGTGTGAGGCGGCGGGAGGCACAGGTGGTGTGAGGTAAGGCGGGAAGGGAGGCCCCGGCGGCAGGGGTGTGATTGGGGAGGCGCAGGGGTTTGAGGCCCAGGCGGCGGCAAGGGTGTGAGTGGGGAGGGGAGGCGCAGGCGTTGAGGCGACGGTTTAGTTATTTACCTGTTCGGGAGGTGGCGGCGGTCGTGTGGTAGCCAGTGTTGGAGAGGGTGTGTGTGTGTGTGTCACTGTTAGACCACACCGGCCAATGAGAGGTGTGTGGGGGTGGGCGGGCCAAGGGAGCCATCTCATTGGCCTGAGGCGGAGTGACGGGCCAAAGGTCCAATGTGATTGCCCCTAGACACAGGGACACACAATCTATATATATAGATATATATTTTGTGGGGGCTCAGGGGTTCCCACAAAGAGCTTGCTGGGGTTTTGTGTTTTATTCACGGATTATTCTACTTAAAATAGGTAAACAACACACAGAAACCCAGTAAGCTAATTTTGGGAACCCCTGAGCCCCCACAAAATATATATGTATATAAGTGTCAAAAAGGAGAGCTACTGAGCGTGGCAAATGTATACAACAAGCGACAGAGGAGCCCAATGCTACATCCAATATCACAAAAATACACAGTTTAGAAGTTTAGTTTTTCTCACATGGCTTCTCCATTTTTGCTTTATTTTTCTTAAATAAATCATGACACGGTGTAATATGTCATATGTTGTTGTTCATCTGAGGTTGTATTTACCTAATTTTAAGGTTGCGGTGAGAAGAGTAGGGCACAGCCGAAAGCAGGAGTCAGGAGAGGATCCAAAGTACAAAAATTATTTAATGGAGTAAGCACAGCATAGGTAAAAACCTCCTACGCGTTTCGAACATCTTGTTCTTTATCAAGGAGTAAAGAACTAGTGCAGATCTATCCCCTTTTAAACATAGCTGATCCGCCGCTGTTTCGCGCCAAAATTGTGTAATGACGTCAACACATCAAGAACCCTGGGGCAGAGCGGCAACAGATCGCCCTAAAGATCAAAATAGGAGAGGCAAAACTGTAAAGGACAGTGAAATACCCAACCCCAGACACAGTGTCGATCCACCCCTACTGAAACACAGAGGGGGGGGGGGGGGACACAGACACCGTTTGAGTTAAGGGCAATTCAGATGTCCACAGTAAGCTCAGTTCCAACAATACAAAAAATATATTCTAAATGATTTGTCATAACTGAAGTCATGATTTACAATAAAAGGGGGGGATACATCCACAAAATACACATTAACCCACTCAGGGATGAGTGGATTAAAAAACTTGAATTAAAAAGAAATTAGAGAAAACAATAATCTTAAAGAAAAATATTAATGTGTCTAGTTTAGAAGAAAACCTAATGCTGATGTTCGGTGATTTCAACAATAATGATGAATATACACTAAAGAAATACATTTAAAGGGATAATTCCAAAAAGCATGAAAAAAACATGAAAAAAACAAATTATGATTAAATGACCGATGCAGAACAATAAAAATAGCTATAAATCTACATACATTAAATACATAAGAGATTCAAAGTAACTGCAAATATAATCAACTCATACAAACTAAGACAGAAATGGTAAGATATTAAGTAAAGTAAATACTTAAAGATATCTAATATGGGAATCAACATGATGTCTATTTTTAAGAAGTGACCCAAACTCCAATCTACATTCATCCCCAAAGGGAAGCGTGTTTGGAGCATAAAGATCCAATACGCTTCCTTGCGGTCCAGCAGATTGACATGATCACCTCCTCTTTTTTGTTGATGGACTAATTCAATTCCCAAGAAAGAAAAATTCTTAACCCCACCTAAGCCACATTCTGCAAAGTGTTTAGACACTGGGTGATTCAGGTCTTTGATTCTGATTAGTCTGAGGTGCTCCTGGATCCTGGTCTTGAGAGCCCTAGTGGTTCTCCCGACATACCTTTTACTACACCCACATGTAATAAAATACACCACATAACAACTGTTACAGTTAATAAAACTGTTAATTCTTTTTTTTTTTTTTGTTGAACTACTGAGCGTGGCAAATGTATACAACAAGTGACAGAGGAGCCCAATGCTACATCCAATATGACAAAAATACACAGTTTAGAAGCTTAGTTTTTCACACATGGCTTCTCCATTTTGGCTTTATTTTTGTTAAATAAATCATGACACGGTGTAATATGTCATGTGTTGTTGTTCATCTGAGGTTGTATTTACCTAATTTTAAGACCTGCTAAGGAACAGATGATTGTTATTATGTCCTGATATGTAAAACCATGGAATTCAAAGAGGGTGTACTTTCTTTTTCACAAGACTATATATATATATATATATATATATATATATATATATATATATATATATATATATATATATATACACACACACACACTTTGAACTAGCTCTCCACCAAGTAAAAAAAAAAATGAAATGTTGCATAAATATGGAGTCCTCCCAGATTCACCCTTTGAGTACAACACTAGTAGAGAGGCTCCCTGATCCAATAAGAATCATAAATGAGGTTCCCCATCTTATTATAAAATGCAGGATCCAATCGCATATTCAGAGCCAAGTTTCTGGTACCCCAACTCCTCTCATCCCCGTTTTTTAATATCAATTCTTTTCTACCAGGTAACCACACAGATTTGTAGAAATGGGCCCTCCATGGCATAGTAAGGAGTATGAATAGTATACTGTATGTAACTTAAATAAATGATTATCATTAAAAGAAATGAAGGATTTATACAGTTTGGGGAACTCTGAATTCTTTAGATACCTACAAATATGACACATGAACAAACCTGATTGCTTTTTGTACGGTAGACTTTTGACTATTTTTGCATCCCTTCTCTGTAATAATAAGAGGTGCAAACATTTTACCGCTCTTCATACATACTTTTGAGCTCGTCTGAAGCTACAGCCAACCCCTGGTTTATTTGTAAATGGAGGAGGAATTGGGGATTACAATGGAGTATGAAGAGATGAAATATGGGAAAAAACAGCCCACTCATCAATTTGCAATTAGTAGAAACTTCCATGGAAGTGGCATTATACACCAGAAAAACGAAGTGTTATGTTTCTTGGGACAGCTTCTCAATGTTGAAGAACAGGAATCCTTGTACCCATGTTCTAAAATTATACCCACTTGGAAAAGGATATTCTGACGTAATAATTCTAAGCTTAATATAAATATCCACCCTTCGACGGCTCTACTAAATAAGACCACAGTGGGAGTTAACATACCCTGATTTCAGGCATTTTCCTTGCCACAGGTGTGTAATAACTCGATATTGACGCAGCAAGGAAGCTCCACGGTGTTCCCAAATAATAAAAAGAAATAACATTCATAATGCAAATGGAACTAATTATTAGTTACGTGCCAGGCACTAAGATAAAATTGGATATGATTTGGGAACCATGGATTTCATGCTTTTCCAAATATGAAAAAAAATAAAAAAAATAAGAGTGAAGGCCTTGTCATCCTTGAGCTCTGGTTGTATTGTATGTCTTTATTTATATAGCGCCATTAATGTACATAGCGCTTCACAGTAATAATACATGTGGTAATCGAATAAATAACAGATAATATAAATAACAGATCATGGGAATAAGTGCTTTAGACAAACATAACATTAAGGAAGAGGAGTCCCTGCCCCGAGGAGCTTACAATCTAATTGGTAGGTAGGGAGAACATACAGAGACAGGAGGAGGGAGTTCTGGTAAGTGCGTCTGCAGGGGGCCAAGCTTTATGTATCATGTGTTCAGAATATCCACAGTGCTATTCATATGCTTCTTTAAGCAAGTGTGTCTTAAGGTGGGTCTTAAAGGTGGATAGAGAGGGTGCTAGTCGGGTACTGAGGGGAAGGGCATTCCAGAGGTGTGGGGCAGTCAGTGAAAAAGGTTTAAGGCGGGAGAGGGCTTTAGATAAAAAGGGGGTAGAAAGAAGACATCCTTGAGCAGAACGCAAGAGTCGGGGTGGTGCATAGCGAGAAATTAGGGCTGAGATGTAAGGAGGGGCAGAAGAGTGTAAAGCTTTAAAAGTGAGGAGAAGAATGGAGTGTGAGATGCGGGATTTGATTGGAAGCCAGGAGAGGGATTTCAGGAGGGGAGATGCTGAGACAGATCTAGGAAAGAGTAGAGTGATTCTGGCAGCAGCATTTAGGATAGATTGTAGGGGAGACAGGTGAGAGGCAGGAAGGCCGGACAGCAGGAGGTTACAGTAATCAAGACGGGAGAGAATGAGGGCCTGAGTCAGAGTTTTAGCAGTCGAGCAACAGAGGAAAGGGCGTATCTTTGTTATATTGCGGAGGAAAAAGCGACAAGTTTTAGAAATGTTTTGAATGTGAGGGGCGAATGTGAGAGAGGAGTCGAGTGTGACCCCCTAGGCAGCGTGCTTGGGCTACTGGGTGGATGATCGTAGTTCCAACAGTAATGTGGAAGGAGTTAGTAGGGCCAGGTTTGGGAGGAAGTATGAGGAGCTCTGTTTTAGCCATGTTGAGTTTAAGGCGACGGAGGGCCATCCAGGATGATATAGCAGAGAGACATTCAGAAACTTTGGTCTGTATAGCAGGTGTAAGGTCAGGTGTTGAAAAGTATATTTGTGTGTCGTCAGCATAGAGGTGATATTTAAACCCAAAAGATGTTATTAGGTCACCTAGAGAGAGTGTGTACAGAGAAAAGAGAAGAGGTCCCAGGACAGAGCCCTGGGGTACCCCCACAGAGAGATCAATAGAGGAGTAGGAGGTGTTAGCAGAAGAGACACTGAAAGTACGATGGGAGAGGTAGGATGAGATCCAGGATAGAGCTTTGTTCTGAATACCAAGAGTATGGAGAATGTGAAGGAGAAGAGGGTGGTCCACGGTGTCAAATGCTGCAGAGAGGTCGAGTAATATGAGCAGAGTGTAATCACCTCTGTCTTTGGCAGCATGGAGGTCATCAGTTATTTTAGTGAGGGCTGTTTCCGTGGAGTGAGCAGTGCGGAAGCCAGATTGTAGAGGGTCTAGGAGAGAATAGGTGTTGAGAAAATGGAGCAAGCGAGAGAATACAAGACGTTCAAGGAGTTTAGAGGCAAAAGGCAGGAGGGAGACAGGTCGATAGTTAGAAAGACAGGTAGGGTCAAGCTTGCTGTTTTTGAGTAATGGTATGACTGTTGCATGTTTGAAGGAGGATGGAAAGGTTCCAGAGCAGAGTGAGGAGTTAAAAATGTGTGTGAGCGTAGGGATTATAGTAGGAGCAAGAGGTTTTAGGAGATGGGAGGGAATGGGGTCAAGACGGCAAGTGGTAGAGGGAGAAGTGGCGATCAACAGCGACACATCCTCCTCTGAGACAGTGGAAAAAGAGTCAAGGAAGGCAGGAGGAGAGTTAGGAAGAGGTGTAGGATGGGAAGAAGAAACAGAGGGGATGTTCTGACGTATGGATTCCACCTTTTCCTTAAAATAGTCAGCAAAGTCCTGAGCGGAGATGGAGGAAGGAGAGGCAGCTGAGGGGGGTTTGAGTAGAGTATCAAAGACAGAGAACAGTCGGCGTGGGTTAGACTTGTGCATGTTGATTAGTGCAGAAAAGTAGGCTTGTTTAGCTTGCGAGAGGGCAGAGTTGAAACAGGATAGCATAAATTTGTAGTGAATGAAGTCTGCGAGAGTGTGAGACTTCCTCCAGAGGCGTTCAGAGGAACGAGTGGAGGAACGCAGCATGCGTGTGTGAGAATTTAGCCAGGGTCTAGGGTTAGAAGGGCGAGTGCGGCAGAGAGAAAGTGGGGCATGTAGATCAAGAGAGGACATGACAGAGTTGTAGTTCCTGACCAGGTTGTCGGGGTCTGTCGCAGAGCTGAGAGAGGAGAGGGAGGAGCGTAGAGTGGACTCAAAGTCAGGTAAGTGAATAGAGCGCAGGTTTCTGCAGAACCGGAGTATAGATGGAGGTGGAGAAGGGGAGAAGTGAGATAGAGAGAATGGGATGAGATGATGGTCAGAGAGAGGAAAAGGGGAAATGGAGAAATCGGAGAGAGAGAAGTTCTTAGTGAAAACCAGGTCTAAGTAGTGGCCATCCTTGTGGGTGCTGGCTGCAGTCCACTGTTGAAGGCCAAAAGAAGAGGTTAGAGAAAGAAAGCGGGAAGCCCAAGGGAGAGAGGGGTCATCAATGTGGCAATTGAAGTCCCCAAGGAGAAGAACAGGGGAGTCTGAGGAGAGGAAGAAAGAGAGCCAGGATTCAAAGTGAGAGAGAAAGGCAGAAGGGGGATGAGTAGAGGTAGGTGGGCGATAGATGACCGCCACATGAACAGGGAGAGGAGAGAAAATCTGGACAGTGTGAGCCTCAAAGGAGGGAAAAGCAAGAGAGGGAGGAATAGGAAGGGTTCGGTAACGACAGAGAGAGGAGAGCAGGAGCCCCACGCCTCCACCCCTGCCATCAGTGCGTGGAGTGTGGGAGAAGGAAAGGCCACCGTAGGAGAGGGCAGCTTCCAGAGCAGAGTCAGACTGAGTGAGCCAGGTCTCAGTTATAGCAAAGAGAAGCAGAGAGTGAGAGAGAAAGAAGTCATGCACAGAGAGGAACTTGTTAGAGAGGGAGCGAGCATTCCAAAGGGCACAGGAGAAAGGGAGAGAGGAGGGAGGGTGGCAGGGGATGGGTATGAGGTTGGAGGGGTTGACACCAGAAGGAGTAGAGGTTGCAGTTGGCAGGCGAGGACGAGCGCATGTAGGAATAAGACAGGGACCAGGATTAGGAGAGATATCCCCAGATAGGTTAACTAAACGTAAACTAAATGTTGTACTATTGTGATGTTTATGCTTGTTAGAAGCTTGGAGGCATTAAAGCTTGTGTCCTTTCAGCTGCTGTCCTCATGTATGTATGTATGTAATACCCATCTATCCATCACCCCAACTGTCCCTGCTATATCTCTGTAGCACTGTGTAACAGATTGCTAACTGTATTCACATCACATTCATACTGTATACATCGCACCATAAATGCTGCTATTGTCTGTTGTCCTCTAGTACAATAAACAGGCTGACAGACATTATATAGTAAGGGCTGGAGTACGCACATTGGTGACAATCGTAAAATAATGTCTTGCTTGCATCCCTTGTAGAAAAGACACACTTTGCATTGACCCCAGTAGGTACTCAGCTTAAAATTGAAATCAGGTTATTCTGGTACCTGACCTAACTCAATACCATCAGCATCCCACGTTACAGATTTACTTAGCGGAGATACTAAGAGCCAGGTGCACTAAGCTCTGTTAGGCTATCTAACCAATCGTTAACCTAAATTGCACTAAAGCAAATAACATAACGTCAACAAGTGCTACTCCTTAAATAACACATGCTTCTTTGTTTTATGTCCGTTAGTGCTAATGATATGCAAAATGGGTGTAGCCACGAACCTCGCATATCCACTAAAGGCCGCTCAGGATAGCAGGGATAGCCGGGATAGCAGGGATTTAACCTGCTGTCATTTAGGGCATACCTAAATTTGGTGGTGTTAGCTTGGTTCAGACCCCGAAATATAGAGGGAGAGATAGACCTGTTTTCTTATGCAAAGTATACTATAAAGACTCCTACTAGTATATATCCCAGGTGTACACTTTTTTGAGTACAGGTGTCTCTCGATGTGCTGTTTCACTGTTGATTTGAGTGGATACAGTATATATAGTGCTTGGGGCTATACTAAAATAGGTCTCTATTTCTCTCTCTCTCTCAGAATAATGAGTGATAAGGATTTTATTGTAATGGAAAATCTCCCAATATTCTACCTAAAATACACTAAGATTTAGATTTCACCCCTGGAAGCCCTTGTATCTGGTATTAAATCACTTACACCTAAAGGTGAGATCTTATTTGATAGATACTACCCAGATATTAAGTATTCTTCATACTGTCAAGCATTCTTATTAACAAGTGGGAAAACAGGCAAGAAAAATAGCATTACATGAGATTGGGCAGTTATGTACATATATACATATATATATATATCTATCCTTGGGGCAGGGACATTTTTCCTATCGTCTCAATTTGTCTTACCATATATGTACTATTTTGTCATACCCTCCCTCCTACATTGTACTTCACTACAAAATATGTTGGCCCCATACAAATGAAATATAATTATAGTACTATATTTACTGTCATTTACAAGTGTCTGTCCATATGCTATGCTCCATCACCTACCTCCTTTGTTGTTTATACATCCCCAAGTGCAGCTCAAATCTGCGTTTACTACATAGCATTTGGTTATGTGCAACACTAGAAAGACAAATTATAGACACATTATATCTCAGTTACATTACAGGAAAATATTCTTTTATATCCCCATCATATACATTTTGTTGTAATAGTTTGAATTGTGTTGATGGCATGGCACTGATTTATTCCCCTTTCATATTTTATTTGTCAGCTCCTTGTGATTTTGGGCAAGTCACTTTATCTCCCTGTGCATTGGGCACAAAAACCATAGATTGTAAGCTCACCTGGGCAGGGACAGTGTCTGTAAGAATCCTATGTGCTGCGTACCACGCACTGTAATTGGAAGCGCATTGAGTCCCATTGGGAGGAAAGCGCTATATGAAATAAAGTTACTACTGTTATTATTACTAGTCAACTCTCCTTATTTATGTGGTAGACTCCCTCAAGGCAATGGAAGACTTTCCCTACCAAATCTCCCCAAAAAGAGTTTTCCAATTTTGGTCAGTAACATCATACATCAGCTTGCGAAAGTTTAGCATCTATTTTACCAAAGCGGAATAACTTTCCCTGTGACCCAACGTTCTGATAACTCCTGTTAGCAGCATGGCATATTTTGTTCTTTGACCAGCAACAAGTCTTATAGGAATCCGCTTTATTCTGACTACTAGAATAAGCTCAGGTGGTTCTCCTCACCCTGACAGGCAGGGGAAAAATCGCAAATAACTAGGAATCAGGAAGAAACCAGCGTCATATCAACTAAAGGAAGGGAAGCTCGCCACAGACTTGTACAAACACACATGGTTGCTTATTCACGGAATAAACTTAGGAGACATACTTGCTTTTTGTTTCAGTGTTCTTCTTCTGCTTGCTCTCCTCCCAGCAGTGCCTGCCGGTGACAGTCAGTGTCTACTGTACTTGGAACCTGAGTAACAATCTCTCTTTGGTCAGATCTGGTTTGCAGTTAGAGAGATCTATTTGCACAGGGCTTGATTAGAGAGTGTCACAAGAACACATTTCCTCCTTTCTACAGAAAGTCTACACAGGTTTCAGAATCAGCCGGAAGAAAATATACAGTATATGTATGGGTTTATTAACCCTTTAAGTAGTGAAGGATTCATAATTTTAATTGTTCCAGCATAAAAAAGATATATATATAACTACTGTTACCGACATTTAAATAAAATAAGATTTTGCAATGCATCGCAGGCTGCGAAAGGGGCGAAGTTGTAATTTCCAACAACATCATTTTGAGAAAAATCTTACCAAAAAAAAACAAGTGTTCAAAGTTTTAAACACTTAGTTTTTTTAAATTATATTTTCAACCTCCGTGATGATCCTATAATGTTAATTTAACGAAAATGCAAAAAAATTATAATCTGGGCTATACAAATAACCTAACCTTAAAGAGGGACCTTTATGACAGTTTCCTGTATGAAAATCCCGTTCACATTATTCACATGAACACCAAATTATCTTTTTTTTTTTGTATTGAAAAGTGTTAATGTAGGAAAATAAATTAAGTTAAAATAAATCAAATAGTATTATCATCATATTCACTAAACTTCAAGCACACTTGTGATCATAAATGTCCCTTGAAATTTGTATTGATCGAATTTAGCTTGATAATTCAAAGTGAAATCCAATGGGCTTCTCCTACATATTGCTTTACTCTATCCGCTTTCAAGTGAGAAGTACTGTATGATTTGTACATTAAAACAGTGTTTATAAAAATAATATAGTATATGTTTTTAAACCTAATGAGACAATATTCAAGCCATTTAATTCATTAAATACTTAGAGATGTATATATCATAGGTAACAGTATATTTTCTCTTACACAGTGACTGTCTATAGAATTGTCAGGCACAATTAGTCTATACAATTAGCTCTTCAGCCCCCCTTAACCCTGGTACCCTTTTACCATCTCTGGAAGAGTCCTGGAACCTTGGGTAGTGGGGATGCTCCATGACTATGGGTTGCGGGTGCTCTTCTGCTGCATTGTACCTTTCTACGAGGGCCACCAGCTCGTCTGCATTGTGGGGGTCACTCTGATTGACCCAACGACGTAGGGCAGAAGGAAGTTTCCTCAAGAACTGGTCCATGACCAACCATTCCACGATGTGGCTTGCTGAGTTGATCTCGGGTTGTAGCCACTTCCGAGCGAGGTGGATGAGGTCATACATCTGGTTTCGGGTGGCTTTATCCAACGTGAAGGACCATGCATGGAACCTTTGGGCACGAAAAGCCGTGGTTACGCTGAGGCGGGCGAGGATCTCGAACTTCAATTTTGCATAGACGTTAGCTTCGGCTGGCTCTAGATCAAAGTAAGCCTTCTGGGGTTCGCTGCTTAAGAAAGGTGCGATTAGACTGGTCCACTCAGCTTCTGGCCATCCCTCTCTCTGTGCTGTGCGTTGAAACGTGAGAACATAGGTTTCCACATCATCCGAGGGCCCCATCTTCTGAAGGTAGTGGCTTGCCCTGGTCATTTTCGGGACTGGGGCTGCCTCTGCCAGTGGAGTGTTAATGATAGTCCCTCTCAGGATCTCGAGTTCCTGCTGTAAGCCCTGGGCGAACCGTTGTTGCTCCTCTCTCAGTAAGCGGTTTGTCTCTTGCTGGTTTGCATTCGCGATTTGCAGAGCTGCATTCGCATCTTGCAGGGCTGCATTAGTCTCTTGCTGGTTTGCATTAGTCTCTTGCTGGGCTATTAACAGCTGGTGCTGGGTTGCATTCGCCTGTTGCAGGGCTGCATTCGTCTGTTGCTGGTTTGCATTAGTCTGTTGCTGGTTTGCATTCTCCACCATATGTGACAAATGGCTTACTCCGGGGCTCCGCCGTCTGTCTGGGACTGTTAGAACACGGTCTTTTAGGGTAGGTTAAATGACGAGGCGTCACGTGCTGTTCTTTTAAACAGGCTATGCCTGGTTTATTCAGTCCCAGGCACTGAGACTGCCACAGTGCAAACAACAGAAACACAAGCAAACAAAACCTGCTCACCTGAGCAATAACTTAACTTAGGTTTTCCCTGTCTCAGGGTTGGAGTGGCTTTTCTACTTCCAACAACAAAATAAGGAACTTATTCCTTAGACAAAAAGGAACATAATGGTTTAACCTGTTTGGGGAGAGGCTTTTCCCCTCTCTGCTTTCAGCAGCCTTCCCGCCTCCAGGCTCTTGGGGGAGAGGGGAGAGGAAACAGGAAATTGGTCTTAAGTACCTGATTTCTAACAAGCAGGACAGGTGACAGAAATCAGGCAGCAGACAAACTCTGGTCTGGATCGCTCATCCCTCAGTTCCAGCACTTGCCAAATTGTGGGATGGAGTTCATGTATTATGAGGCTGCACTTTTCACCCTAAACAGGATAGAAACTGTTCAGTATCCTGGGAGCCCTATATATGGAATTTATTACCATCCCCTGGTTTCTGTCACAATATCTCCACTCTTACACTCACACCTGCAATCCAGTTCCAAGTCTCAGTTTGCCTCCTGACTATATCCTCGTGGATAGGACTCCACCGCTTCAAACTCAATATGTCTAAAACTGAGCTCCTCATAGTTCCTCCTAAATCAGACCTAATTTCCCCTTTTTCCATCACAGTAAATGGTTCTACCATCTATCCTGTCGCCAAAGTACGTTGCCTAGGAGTGACATTTGACTATTCCCTTTCCTTCTCCATTCCCATTCATGGCATGGCTAAAATCTGTCACTTCTTCCTCCATAATATTGCCAAGGTTCACCCTTTCCTCTATCAATCTACTCCTAAAACTCTAATGCATGCCCCTCTCCTCTCTCATCTGGATTATTGTACTGCTAACAGGCTTCTCTGCCTCTCTACTTTCTCCTTTACAATCTATCCAAAATTCCACAGCTATAATAGTTTAACTTTTTTCCCAAAACAGTTCTCATGCTTACCTTTAAGGCTCTCCACTCATCTGCATCGTCATATATATCAGCTTTGATCTCTCATTATGCCCCTTCTCATCTCCTGCGCTCTACCCATAACTGTCTCCTCTCCATCCCTTTCACCTCTACTGCTCTCTCTCATCTTAAACCCTTTTCCCTCTCTGCCCCTTACCCGTGGAAATCCCTCCCACTCAGTATAGGCTAAGCATCTTCTCTCCCCAGTTTTAAGACAAACCTTAAAACCCACCTCTTAAATGAAGCATTTCAGTAGCCTGAACTCATGGTTACTGTCCCACACTCACAGTTGCTCCTACGAACCATCGTGGCCAAGCACTGCCATCTACAGCACGCATTCTCTCACCTCCTGGCTCTGTAAATCTCCCAACATACCACTTAGATTGTAAACTCTCCCGGGCAGGGATTTCCTTTCCGATTGTCTGACTTTGTTCGTGGCACTTATTGTATTATAATTGCATATAGATTCCCAGGAACAGGTGGTCTTGAGCACAGGACTGTGCTGCCAGCAAAATCCCCAGGAACCAGACCTCTATTCCAGGGCATAGCGGACCATGGAACTTGCCCGATGGACACCAACCCAGACCCAGGGACTGACGTAAAGGGCCCCCTGCTTACAGGTACCTCTTTGGACTTTGGGGTCATAGGTTGGCAAGAGGCCTATCCTCCGAACCCTGCAGAGAGGAACTGGGAAGTAATTTGGCCCATACAAAGGGGTAGGATGTTTGTTTATTTATATGCTTCCTTAAACTGTATTGCTTAAAGCTGTGGGCTGAATAAAAGCCATGGTTTATTGTCCACAGATATGTCTCCCTGGTTGTACTTCTGCACATGTCCCTTACAATGATACTTTACGGACATTTTCCACATGGATCTGTAATCATATCATGGTAACCATGGTAACCTCTTAAGGAATTCTTATCATGATTACTGAACATCATTGTAAAAAATCACACCCTTGAACAGAGAGCTGTAACATTGATCAATAGATCATATTAGCATAGTGTGAGCTTAATTATTAACTACAGATTGTTAATACTGACTGAATGTTCGTGTCAAAGTGCTGTTTCCTTCAAGTAAGAAAATGGATTCAAAAGTAAAGTATTGGAAACCAGGACTATTGTAAAATATGTCAAATGGGAAGATTATTTACAGCCAGTATGCGCCACTTAAAGCTACAATTAAAATCACAAGCACATGAGGATGAATTCAGTGGCACCTGGTGTGGTATGATGACAAGTTTTAGAAGCATTGATTGTGTCACAATTGTGTCAAAAGTAGGATTTGGCTGCAACAGGATAATCCTCAGTGTGGGATCCAAACTTTAATAGAAAACGAAACATGATAAAAGAAAATAGGGGAGAAAGGTTCACTTAATTCTGATGAGGGAATATTGTTCCATATTATTGTAATGATATTCTCAATGAAAAATTAGGATTTTTGTATTAAAAAAAGAATGTTGTAAGTGTAACCCTCCCTGACCGGCTCTTGGGGAGTTTCCATCGGATAGTCTCTGCTATTGACTTACTTAGTGTGCTATCTTATCAGGTGCTGGATCCGTGTGGCTCGGTGATGACGTAGGCGCCAGAAACTCTGTAGTTATGAACAGAGTGTTCTTTACTTACTTTTCATGGAAATACAGCTTCTTCCCCAGGTGCATTACTGCATTCTTGGGGTGTCACATTCTTTGAACATGGGGTTAGTTGCTTGGCTATACATAACTGATTATTCATCTTATGGCATTCTCTTATGTTTGCTTCCAGGGTCCCTGCATTGGGCTACCGTTTTCTCTCTTTACTAAAGAGAACTTGATCTCTGTGTTCTGCCCTGCCATTGCATATGCATGCTTCAGTGCTGGGTTGGCACGGGTGGATCCTCTTAAATGTTCCCCACTCATTGGTCCCTTGGGGATTCTCAGCAAGGGAATGAGTCAAGGGCTCAAAGTTAATTCTTCTCCATGGTAGTCCCAGGGCATACTTTTTGGGTAACCCCAAGGGGACACAGGTTTCTCATCTGGGAGCCTGTACTTCTCTGCTTCCATCAAACTGGGAGCCTAACTTCAAAGGGCACTTCCCTACCTATAAAACAAAGAAAGGGGCAGGTACCCTACTCCATCTATTTACATTACTATATATTTACTATATACAGGTGAAACCCCTCCTCTGTCTCTCCTACAGGGATCTGAGGGTCTAGCAGCTCTTTCCCCCTCTTATTTATAGCCTCATCTCCTAACCCTGTCTCTAGGCAGGATAGGGGCAGAGCTTAGTCTCTGCAAGTCACCCTGGACCAGGTGACCAACTCATCACCTTGCAGAAGAAAGGGTGTTTCCAGGTTCCTGCCTATTTACTTCGCAGCATACTAAAGGAGGGACTTTACTATGTACTGTAGTTAACTCTGTAATGCTCTTTAATGCCCTAAATACAAATGGTAATCCTAGAGGGGGTTAAATAAGTAAAATAACAAAAAGACAGCACATTTAAATACATATTTTATCCAAAAACAATGAGAAGTCATGCAGCTTTGAATTTGTTTATTAGGTCATGGAATTTGCATAGAATATCAAGAAACACTCTTTCTATATAAACAGCTATTTTAGAAGTAAACTTTGAGAGAGACAGAAAGACCTGGCCCAGGCATTTGGGAGGCGATTTTATTTGGTGAAACGGAGTGATGTGTGAGTACTGGGCGTGGAAGTAATTGGATGAGTGGGAGGGACACTGGTGGAGGCCATAGAATGGAGGTAACGTGATCCGTTACCAACAAGCATCTTTGGGTGGTATATTTACTATATTGCACACACAATTTAATGATGCACATTTGCTATGGATGGTGTAACTGTTTCTTCTTGAATTGTCATATTCGCTGCAAGCAAGGTGTGTCAGTCCATGAAGATCAAGGTCTTCTAATATTATGTCCGGTAAGGGAATTAACAAACACATATGTGTAATAAACCCTTACTAGCAAACCACTGTCATTTGTACATTTGTTAATGTAAAGATTAAAACAGGAAATATAAGCATTAAATGCTTTCACAATTACATACATTATAATCAAATTATTTATACTAGACCATGTTGGTTTAGTGCTATATCAGCACAACACCAGTCAGCATTCCCCAGCATGAAGCTTCTGTAGCAGAAACTTCCGGTTATGAAATCTTGGAAGCTTCTCCTAATGTACATGTACAGGAGATAGTGACATTAGAACTGGAAGTCATCCAAGAGGCAAGCACATTGCATTCCACAATAAACTTAGAGGAGAAATCTGTGCTTGGCCAGAATGAGCCGGGGGAATAATCCACCATTAGAAAATTAAAGGTTTTTGATGTTTAGAACCTGCTCTGACCCCCAGTATTACAACTAGGGCCTGCTTGATGGCAGTGCCATCGGTGCACGACTGCACCCGACCCCATGTTTACAGAGGCCCCGCGCTCTTCCCTACAACATTTAAAGTGGTTGTCGGGGTAGAACGTGGGGCCTCTGCAAGTGCTGGCATCTCCTCCTATTGTATGAGGACAAGTTGCCATGACAACGCGACGTCACATGGCGCCGTGTCGCCGTGAAAATGCGACGTATCAGGAGGAGATGCTGGCTCCGGAGAAGGCAAGGCCCTGCCATACTCCCACTGCACTGGGCCCAGCCAAACTCCCAGTTAGCCCTGATTGTACAACGCATGTTGTAGGAAACTATAAAGACTGAATACTTTAGTGCCGCATCAATTATTGCAAGATCCATTCACAGGTAGGTTGCTTGCATAGATTATAGTAGTTTGCATTAATTTTATAACCAGCAATTATTATCTATGAGTGAGCTGTGCATTATCATTGGCGAGGGCACTGAAGTGATGTGAGCACATACAGGCCAAAGTGCCCCCCACTGATTACGATACCAACAACCAGCATCAACACCTCTCAATCAACCCCTAAACTCATACCAACAACCAGCATCAACACCTCTCATCAACCCCTAAACTCATACCAACAACCAGCATCAACACCTCTCAATCAACCCCTAAACTCATACCAACAACCAGCACCAACACCTCTCAATCAACCCCTAAACTCATACCAACAACCAGCATCAACACCTCTCAATCAACCCCTAAACTCATACCAACAACCAGCATCAACACCTCTCAATCAACCCCTAAACTCATACCAACAACCAGCATCAACACCTCTCAATCAACCCCTAAACTCATACCAACAACCAGCATCAACACCTCTCAATCAACCCCTAAACTCATACCAACAACCAGCATCAACACCTCTCAATCAACCCCTAAACTCATACCAACAACCAGCATCAACACCTCTCAATCAACCCCTAAACTCATACCAACAACCAGCATCAACACCTCTCATCAACCCCATAACTCATATCAACAACCAGCATCAACACCTCTCATCAACCCCTAAACTCATATCAACAACCAGCATCAACACCTCTCAATCAACCCCTAAACTCATACCAACAACAAGCATCAACACCTCTCAATTAACCCCTAAACTCATACCAACAACAAGCATCAACACCTCTCATCAACCCCTAAACTCACACCATTGTTGGCCTGAAAACCATGGAGCATTGAAACGACCAACTACAAATACAGCAAAATGTCTCGATTGGACCTAAATTTTGTTCATTTTGGGGAACGATGCATTCAAGAATGTAATCAAGTAGACTGAGTGTGAATTACGTTTATTATACAATCTTAGAAAAAAGGGTGTAGTGTGTATAGCGTGTGCTAATGTTTAATTATGATGTTTGAAAACAGAAAAGCAAAATAGTGAGAAAGAAAAAAGATGCAAAACATTGATTGGTGAATATTAACCAAATACCAAAGAATAACCTCACGCTCTACCTATTTTAATATTGACGCATGTGTAAATGGGGCGATATAGAACAGACATATAATCCCACAGAAGGGGTCACTGCACTCATTACATGGACAATCTTGAACATATAGGGGTCTATTCTAGTAGCTTTGATGAGTTTGTTGCTATCTCGCAAGGTTTGGCATGTTCCCGCCGAACGGTTTGAAATTTGGGTTATCACGGTATTCAGAAAGAATCTGAAACCCTTTCAAGCCGTGCGATAGGAAACTGCCCAAACCGTTCAGCGTAGCAGAAAAGTCTATATACAAATAGTATGTAGAGGTTCCCATGGACTGAACCTTCAATTCCCCAGAATGTAACAAAAATAGCAGTATTTTAAGGATCATGTGACCTGCATTTAGGGTCATGGCACATTGACTTTTAATTCTTGGTGCTTTATTTTTAGAAGTTTGTCTTTATGTCAAGATGTCAAATTTCCGCCTGAGAGGAAGAACAAATACAGTAAGTTTCAGTTGTGTTTTACAGAAACGACACGAGACGTCTATATGTACCTGTATACTACACCTTCGGTTACGTGAGTAGCACAACCTGCTAAGAGCAGTGAGATGATGTTAATATTTAACCTGTAAGGTAACCATAAATTACCCGCACAGGAATCGCACCTTGGACTGTTATAAACCGTATTATTTATGCAACGCAGGTCTTTCATTTTGTGTAAATAAATGTTCAATCCCTTCTATCCCCAAAATGATTAGATACAATGGCATTTATAGTGTGAAATCTGGTTGATTAATGTATGTTAACAAAAATCAGACTCCTAATTCATTTAATGTCATTTTGAAAGTTCACTGGTGAACATTAGTTTAATTAGTTTAATTAGGAAGATTGATTTCCTTTAGTTACATTTTACATGTCACAATGTGTCCAGCAAAGACTTGCAGAGGTAAAGTGCTCTCATCTCCGCATTAGGTGGGTTAGGGGAGGGGAGAAAATATTTCATTTACAAGAAAAATAACCGCTTAATTTCTAAAGAAACAACAAATATTGTTTGCTTTAGCTTCTTTAGAGAAACCCTCACACAGTGCAATCCCATGTAGCTGACCCAAAATCTTATGTCAAGAATGTAATGATATAATTAGCTTTTCTTAAACACATGTAACCATTCTAAAAGCAAATATTATGCTGCTTTTGTTTATTTCGAAATTAATTACAAGTTGCATTTCTTAGCAGCCTCTGAATGAGGAAGTTATTGTCAACCGTTATCTTTAACTGTAGCCCACCTCATCAGAGAGTCAATAAAGATAAGGGGAGGTGAGGTATGGAGATTGGATGGGAGTGTCTGTGCAAACTCTTGAAAAACTAGCAACAAAATGGGAGTGGCCAGAGGAAACAGCTCACAAGTATCACCATGTTTACCAACTGAACCAAAAAGTATTGGTGCCATATTTTGGTAAAGGAAAGGCTTCAACCCCCCAGATACATTACTGTCATTAGCAGATTTTGGTCCTAGGAGGGATTACCCTTTTAAACTCTCATTAATAGACAGTCAAAGCCTGTTTTTCTTCCTGCAGAGATTTAAAAGCCTTTAATGGAGCAATGTAAGAGTTTTTCATTGATGCAATTTGTATATTATGTAGCGCACTTTCCCCCACCCACTGGGAGATATGGCTGCTACTGTGTGTGTGGTGCGTTACCTGCGGCTCGCAGGAGGCCTGAACCTCCGCTGCTGGTAGCCTGGGGTGTACCTGATCCGTCTGGTGACAGCGCCTCCACCTGCGCGGGATCCTAACAGTGTTGGATAACCCTATGCAGGACAATATATAAGTAATACACACTGGTATAGTATAACGAATTTTACTGAATGCGCAATAATAATGATAGTACAAAACCACTCAGGCCTCACAGGACCGTACCCACACACCGTTCCCCCAACACCGTGTCCACACCTTGGTGGGGTTTACCCCAAAGTACTGAGGTGCCCCTGGGCATCCAACCACCCTGGTGCCCCCCCCCTCAATACATTTTTCAAAGATCCCCACCCCCCAATACATATTTTTAAAAATTGGGCCGCACGGGTAAAATAATAATAATCATCATCATCATCATATCTCCCCCAGCACCCCTCATCATCATTCTCATATATCTCCCCCAGCCCCCCCATCATCATCATCTTCATATCTCCCCCAGCACGCTTAATCATCATCATCCTAATATTTCCCCCAGCACCCTTCATCATCATCGTCCTATCTTACCCAGCACCCCTGATCAACATCATCCTCATATCTCCCCAGCACCCTTCATCATCATCCTCATATACCCACCCCCCTGCATCTCACATCTCCCTCTCTCCTCCCCTTCATCATCATCATCCTCGTATCTCCCCCAGCACCTTTCCTCATCATCCTCATATCTCCCCCAACACCCTTCATCATCATCCTCCTATCTTCCCCAGCACCCCTGATCAACATCATCCTCATATCTCCCCCAGCACCTTTCCTCATCATCATCCTCCTATCTTCCCCAGCACCCCTGATCAACATCATCCTCATATCTCCCAGCACCCTTCATCATCATCCTCATATACCCACCCCCCTGCACCTCACATCTCCCTCTCTCCTCCCCTTCATCATCATCATCCTCATATCTCAACCAGCACCCGTCATCATCATCCTCATATCTCCCCCAGCACCTTTCCTCATCATCCTCATATCTCCCCCAACACCCTTCATCATCATCCTCCTATCTTCCCCAGCACCCCTGATCAACATCATCCTCATATCTCCCCCAGCACCTTTCCTCATCATCATCCTCCTATCTTCCCCAGCACCCCTGATCAACATCATCCTCATATATCCCAGCACCCTTCATCCTCATCCTCATATACACACCCCCCTGCATCTCATATCTCCCTCTCTCCTCCCCTTCATCATCATCCTCATATCTCAACCAGCACCCGTCATCATCATCCTCATATCTCCCCCAGCACCTTTCCTCATCATCCTCATATCTCCCCCAACACCCTTCATCATCATCCTCCTATCTTCCCCAGCACCCCTGATCAACATCATCCTCATATCTCCCCCAGCACCTTTCCTCATCATCATCCTCCTATCTTCCCCAGCACCCCTGATCAACATCATCCTCATATCTCCCCAGCACCCTTCATCATCATCCTCATATACCTACCCCCCTGCATCTCACATCTCCCTCTCCTCCCCTTCATCATCATCATCCTCATATCTCAACCAGAACCTGTCATCATCATCCTCATATCTCCCCCAGCACCTTTCCTCATCACCCTCATATCTCCCCCAACACCCTTCATCATCATCTTCCTATCTTCCCCAGCACCCCTGATCAACATCATCCTCATATCTCCCCAGCACCCTTCATCATCATCCTCCTATCTTCCCCAGCACCCCTGGTCAACATCATCCTTATATCTCCCCTAGCACCCTTCATAATCATCCTCATATACCCACCCCGCTGCATCTCACATCTCCCTCTCTTTCCCACCATATGCCTGCCTCAGGCGGCGGTGGCCAGGAGGCGGCGGAGGCAGTGTGCAGGATGCGGCTGCGGGCAGGATGCGGCTACGGGCAGGAGGCGCCGGCGGCGAAGACTGCACACATGCACGCGCTTGCTAGCAGCAGACAGCTCTACGGAACTCTGGTTGGGAATCACTGCTCTAGCCCAATGATAAGTTAATGAGGTTTTATGTACACTCCCTGCATAACAACCACTAGCAAGACATAGGACAGGATAACAGATCAATAATGCCCTCTCCCCCCCCCCCCCCGCCCGCCGGCATGTCTCTTTCTGTCCTCCTCCCTTTACCCCCTGGCAAGTATGTCTCTCTTTTCTTCCACTTCCCCTCCTCCCCCTCCCCCCACCCCCCAAGCCTGGCATGTTTTTTTCCTGTTCGCCTCCCCGCCACCGCCAGCATGTCTTTCTCTGTTCTCCCCTCCCCCCACCCACCTCCCAACATGTCTTTCTCTGTTCTCTTCCAACCCCCCCTCCCCCACTACGCCCCCACTCCCCCACCCCCTACCTCCAAACATGTCTTTCTCTGTTCTCATCCCCCCACCCTTTGGCATGTCTATCTCTATTCTCCCCCCCCCCCCCACTTGCATGTCTTTATCTGTTCTCCTCCCCCCTACTGGGAAACCTGCTTCTGAGGGAAGATTATGCAAGGAGACAGCAGAGAGATGATACTGGGGTCAGCCCAAGACGTAATACAAACACTGCTTTACTATATGTTCTCTCCAAACCCTGATTCTCTTACCTCCCCTGTTCCCCATGTGCATTTTGTGGATGCAGGGATCATGAAGGAAGGGCGAGGTTTGGATAGAGTATCAAAGTGTGCATGGAATATGAAAATAGGCTTAGGATGTTAGATTTCTTTATAAATGTACATATGGGCAGTGCAAAATGGCAAAGCTTTTTTATTTTGCTTACATCGCGTTAAAATATATGTGCAAATGTTGGTCAGTATGGATATTAATTCACGATGGTCCAAGAGAAGACTGCGTTTAATTCTAAGGCCGAGTCCATAGACGGACAGGCCGTGCTGAGCCGTGCGGACGCTCCGCGCTGAGCCCCTGCAACCTCAATGAGGATGCCTTGAGAGGGGGCTCACGCGAGCGTCCGCAGGCGTGCTGACGAGTTGGAGTTTTCAGCCGAGCGCCAAGCTGTTTTTCAGCGCGCTGTCGGCTGAAAACCTCCAATCACAGCACAGCAGTGTCAACGTCATGGCGCCGCGGGCGTCGCGGGCGATTGGCCCAGCGACGTCACTGCCCCGCCTCCCTCAGTCTCCCCCCGCCTCCGATCGCGCCCGCTGGCTCGCCTGCATGGGCATGAAATCGCCCAGATTTCAGCAGGCGAGCCTCAGCGTCAGCGCGGCTCGGATCTCCTCACCCCTCTATGGCCCGGGCCTAAGGCACCAACATATTCCGCAGCACGGTACAATGAGGGTGCAGCAGGGTGTCTCAACTCCAGTTCTCAAGATCCCCCCAACAGGTCAGGTTTTCAGGATATCCCTGCTTCAGCACAGGTGTCTCAATCAGTGGCTCAGTCGAAGAACCTGCTTCAGCATAAGTGGCTCAGTCGAAGAACCTGCTTCAGCATAAGTGGATCAGTCCAAGACAGTCACTGATTGAGCTACCTGTGCTGAAGCAAGGATATTCTGAAAACCTGACCTGTTGGGGACTGGAGTTGAGAACCCCTTGGGTTCAGAGTTATGTATGTTACATAAACAGAATTACATAAGGACATAAGGACAAACAAGCGCACACAGATACAGCAGGTAACGAGGGCTCTGCTCATGAAAGTTTACAATTAGAGGGAATAAGGGGTAATATTGAATCAAATGCTAAAGTGGGAGTTAGTATGATACAGGACATTTAATGACCAGACTGGAATGTGGCTGTACAGCGCCATATACTGGTGGCATCACATAATTGGCAAAGGCTTTATCTTGCTGAAGTTAGTTTCCTGTATCTGATACTGTATTTCCAGAGTCTGTTCTGGTGTCTCTTTCAGCAGTTTCCGGAGTCTCTGTAAACCTGGTAAAAAAACAAAAATTATAATATTGGCAAAATAACAGAAAATGCTTTATGTGTGTCAACAGCAGGGAGGATATTATAGTACTGTAGCTGCAAAAAGTGCATGTCCCTGCAGAAAGAGCCCTTTTCACTCGGATATGCAGGTTCCCGTATTCTGAAAGCCCATCTCGCATGTTTAAACCGCGTGAGAAAGGCTTTTTTAGAAGCGGTTTCATTCTGGCTCGGCAAATCCGAGTGGCATGACAAAAATGGGTCAAAGTCGCAATTTTTGCAAACTCACTGGAATTCAAATCAAATCAAATAAAAAAATTCAAAACCACTTTGAATAACATGCAGATTTTGAGGTGTCAACTTAAAGCTGCAGTTCAAACAATATCCTACATGTTTTTTTTAATAATTCAGTTCTGTACTATGAGATAATACTTGTAGCATTTTTTTTGAAAAACAAACACTTTTGAGACATTTTTAATGTATTCTAATGTAACAAGCATTTTTGTTTCTATGTATGTGTCTTTATTTATACAGCGCCATTAATCTACATAGCGCTTCACAGCAGTAATACACATGACAATCCTATAAATAAAAAATAATACAAGTAACAGATCATAGGAATAAGTGATTCAGACATAAAAGTAACATTTAGGAAAAGGAGTCCCTGCTCTGAAGAGCTTACAATCTATTTGGCAAGTAGCAAGAATATATAGAGACATTAGGAGGACGTTCTGCTAAGTGCGTCAGCAAGGGGCCAAAGTTTATGTATGAGGTGTAAATTACCAGCCACGGAAATACTCATATGCTTCCTTAAGCAGGTGTGTTTTAAGGTGGGTCTTAAAGGTGGATAGAGAGGGTGCTAGTCAGATATTCAGGGGAAGGGCATTCCAGAGGTGTGGGGCAGTCAGTGAGAAAGGTTTAAAGTGGGAGAGGGCTTTAGATACAAAGGGGGTAGAGAGAAGACATCCTTGAGCAGAACGCAAGAGTCTGGATGGTGCATAACGAGAAATTAGGGCTGAGATGTAAGGAGGGGCAGAAGAGTGTAAAGCTTTAAAAGTGAGGAGAATAATGGAGTGTGAGATGCGGGATTTGATAGGAACTATAGCAACCATTTACAAAGTCGCATCCCCTTCCTTTTCTGAAACAGGCTCTGGCTCTTGAGTCCTACCCTCTCTTTAGCAGTGCATCAATAGTATCTAGCGCCTGCCTGGTCACATGATCTTCCACACAGAACTTTGCATCTTTGGTAATCTTCTGCAGCCCTAACCCTAAGGCCAGGTCCCCGCTGGCTACTGCAGCGCCCGCTGTGGCGAACGCTGCATGGACAAGAGCTGCCCCACAATATGGCCAGGCCCGTTGCAAGGGGGGGCCGCCGAGCTGCGCCGACAAACTCCTGCTCTCAAGAAAATTGAGATCAGGACTCGCGACGGAGCGCTAGGCCACGCCCCCCGTCGGTTCAGCCAATGAGGGTGAACCTGCCGGGTGACATCACGTCCGCACCCCAGTCACCCCTCCGTCACGTCCCCCCCCTGACTTTCCCGCTGCATCTCACTGCAGACCGGGGGACTCAGCTGCACGCGCCACCAGCCACACAGACGCACGTGCAGCGCAGGCAGCAGGCCGTAGCCTAACATTGATATAAAGAACCCCCCGAGCCGAATCTTCAGCAATAGATTACAGGAGAACGGATCGATCGGCAATTTAGCTAATTACATGTCAGTGTGCAGATTGCATTGATGCAGATATTGATTGGAAT
The DNA here is from genome assembly GCF_040206685.1 of Ascaphus truei. Lineage (NCBI taxonomy): Eukaryota > Metazoa > Chordata > Amphibia > Anura > Ascaphidae > Ascaphus > Ascaphus truei. Next base: position 403,930,408 of record NC_134484.1, on the reverse strand, counting down.
TTTTTTTTTTTTAAACGTAGCATGAACTGCAGCTTTAAGCCTTGCGCGACAGCCTCAATAGATGTGGAATTGCATCATTACAAGTCACACAACCTATTTCAGGTCTGCTGAGCATGCACTTACTTTATTAATATGCCCAATTAAATACAGTATTCTATTTTAATTTCTGTTCTTCTACAACACTGGCTAACTCATGATGTACTTTGCAGACATTTTTTTTTTGCCTTTTTGGGTAATAATTGCCATAGTCTAATACTTCAGTAGTTAAGAATGTTTTCAAAACATACATTTATATACATTATCTGTCCAAATATTTAGCATACATCGATACATCGATACATGTGTATGTAGTTATTATATATTAGCAGGTAGCAGATTAGCTATGAAGAAGCAACAAAGCACATATTTGGACATCATTAACAGTTTGCATGCTTTGTTTAAACAGAAGCAAAACAAAAATTACTAGATGAATTCATATTGTTAACAAGTTATTATTTAATATAATATTTTGTGGCCATCGGGTAAAGATAACTAATTACTTAAATTGCTTATTTCAGTTTGATCGTCATGTTGATTTGTTATTTTTTACATGGAATGAAGCAGGGAGTCTCCAAAGCTGAACCCGATACACTTCAGCTCTGGAGAACTACTGCTTACAGAGATATTGACATCCAAAGGAGATGCCGGTATCTACTGCATGTTTAAAGTTCCCATGTCACGCGAGCCTATAGGAAGCTGCACCGGGTGATGTCACGGCTTCCTATTGGCCTGCAGCGCATGAGAGCTTTGAAAAGAGGCAATGACGTGATCCCTGCTAGCTGAGCAGAGTGCTTACCGGCACCCCCTACGCTGGTAAGTATCTCGGGAAGCGGGGTGGCCCCGGAGCTGAAATGAATAGGATTCAGCTCCAGGGATCCTCTGCATCAACAAAAAAAAATCAGTCAAAAAAATCTCTCATTTGGATTGCCGCTTTAAGCAATATTTATTGAAAGCATGTTATTTTTAATATTGAAATGTATCATTTGATTCTACCCCTTTTTGGTACTGGTGGTTGTGCAGCTGTTAATGCTGCTTCAAAACAAAGTACAACCCGCGAGGAATGGCTGTTTAAACACACAGAATGTTCATTTTAATGGACGCAATGTAATAGATGCGATTTCTGTTACAGAATGCGGCTATACAAAGAAAAGGAGAGCGCTGGAAAAACAACATAAACTAAAGAGCAAATACACTTCGAAAACGCACAAAGGTCCTGCTCGAGACCTCAGAATATAGGAGAAAATATAAATCAAGATATAAACACACTACTCACACGCCATGTTTGAGCACACATAAGAAAAGGTATCTTTCTGGGGTCCTCAGCTCAGTGTCTTCCCCCTTCGGTGAAATGGCCCAGGGATTCAACAGGACGACCACGAATAAATCCTCTTCCCATCAGAATGTCTTTTAGGGCTCAAGGTATATACCCTCCTCAGATTGGACCAACCACTAGGTGGTGAGTGGCTAGCGTCTCTCCATCTGGAGCTAGTTCCAGGGCTTCTCCGTGCTTGCTCTGCCTCTTCCTTCCGGCCCCGGGATAGATTTCCCCTCCCCGGTAAATGAAACCACCCGCAGTAATGTCTCACACTGTGCGGGGCCTTCTTCTCATTAACACAAGAATACTACCCCGTTCCCAAGAATACTACCCCGTTCCCAAGAATACTACCCCATTTCCAAAAATAAGAAAAAAATGGCCACATGGTCTTACACCAATGGTGAAATGACATTGTGGCTTTCTATTAGTGAACCCAACTGCTATCTTTGATTTGTTATTGTTTTAATAATATTGTTTTAATAAATTATTTACCAACAAATTAAACATTTCTCTGGAACCAGGAAATTCCTGGAGCTGTAAATTCAGAAAATAAAGTTGTTGTTTTTTGTGTTAAGGGATTGCTGCTTTCATGCATCTCAGACTCTCTAATACAGACATTATTATCATTGACACATTACAAATGGTCACTCCCTGCTCCAAGATGGACACTTCCTGACCCCAGAGAAGAAAGTAAAAATACAGTATTACACTAATTTTATTTTAGGTTATTATACCCAACAAAATCAGGGCACAGTCCAGTCGCTAAGTTTTTGAACACCTGTCATTCCTTTTCTATTTACTTTTCATTAACTTTTTAGGGGGAAAAAACTGCAAGATAGTTTGCTGTAAATGTTAAGGTTCTTTGTGACAATTAACAGGTTTCACATACCTAATTGCAGAACATCACTGGACACTGAGAAGATCAGACGAAACCATCCAGGCTCGTAGCAGTCAAAGGCTTTCCCAGGAGCAATGTAGAGTTTCCCTGCTGTAAGCTTCCTCCATAATTCCATTTCAGCCTCAAATGTCTGTGACTTCAAGAACTACCAAAAACACATGTTTACAGACCAATAATAAAGCATTAAATTAATGTGCAATCATGATGATGTGCACCTGTTTTATTAAATAAACTTTTTTTTCTTTTAAACGACACCTCTACAGATTTTGTTTACTGACCCATTGAATATTTAGGGGCCTATTCTAGTAGCTTTGATAAAATCACTGTCATCTCGAACGATGTAACATGACCCCATTGAACAGTTTGACATTTGTGTTATCACGGTATTCAGAAAGAATCTGAAACCATTTCCACAAGTCTCAAACCGCGAGGTAGGAAAATGCCAATACCGTACGGGACAGCAGTGATGGTATCTCAGCCTCTCTCAGTTCTTCCCCGTGTGATCTGGCCGCAGTCTGTAAGAGCTGAAAGGAGAGAGCTGTACAGAGAGAGCCACATCTCCCTGCACAGCTCTTACAGTTGATTGCACTTTTTATTAACATAGTATTGAAGAAGGGGGTTTCCGGAGCAGAACCGCATGGATTTCAACCTCGGGACCCCCTGCTTCCTGAGTTACAGGAATCAGTATGGTGTGCCGGTATCTCCTGTGCATTTAAATGTCCCGATCACGTGACGCGGGACATTTAAACATTGCAGGGGGATACCGGCATCCCATACCTCTGCACTTGTCTCCGACAGGGGTCTGAGGCAGCAGGACTGTGTCCCAGTGCCCTCCTCTTAACCCAAGCTAGGCTGGCTGTCATCCTGCTCTGTCTCACGCTGTGCCCATCCAACACAGAAGGCTCCCTGTCTGGGATGAACTTCTCAGAGGACCTAGCTCACCTGTAGCAATCCAGCTCACCACCATCTGTCACCTTCGCCTCCATTTCCACCACCAGCAGTCCTCACTTATAACTCTCTGCCACAACTGCTGTTGCCAGCCCTCCTCCCTGGATTGAGCCTCTGATTAAAGACAAAGGAGGAGCTCCTGGACATCCAGAGTCGACATTTTGCAGCACAAAATCTTCAATGGAGAGGCGCAGAATGCCTGCTACCCAAGCCTGCCCACAACCTTCATCACCTCCCTCCCAAGGTCCCTCCCCTCAGGCCATGTCGCACCCCTCCCACAAATCTTAAAACCCCCTTATTTGCAGAGATGCTAAGGAAGGAGGTGAAGTGGAGGGGCAAGCCTTGCCCTAGCAGTCATGCCACCCTTACATATAGCTCAGTTCTACTTTGTCTGCGGCCTATCACCTGCACAGCAGTGATTTACATCTGCAGTGCTCCATAGTAAGTCACAGAACAAATGAATGTTATCACAAATCTGGCTCCCATATGCTCCATGAGTCCCGTCTCTTAGGAAGCCATCGAATTAGCAGCATTAGGAAGTCTTAACAAAGCAATAAAAATAAAGGTTTTACTTTAAAAGTGACAAAAACCCTCCACCGTACAGTGTGCAGTAAATAAAAATACCACTTGGGTACATTTGCATGTCTCAAACAGGTCTGCAACCCTGTCTTTCCTCATTATCGCTTAGCAAACAGTGCTTCCACTGCAGCCAGGAATTCTGGGTAATGTAATGCAAATGAACAGTGTCACTCTTTACTTCTCATCCATTTAGACAGGGACCCCTATAAGCCTATGCCTGCCATATTACACAGCGTTTTGCAGCACAGTCTGGGATAAAGAAGTGCACAGCCAGTAAACCTACTCACAGACAGCTGTTTCCACCTTTTGGGCCTCATCAGTGCGAGGTTGGTTGCTGGCTATGCACCGTGAAGCTGGTAAGTGGGTTATAACCAGACATTAAAAAAGTTATGGGGGGTAAAAAAAAGTGACAAAAACCCTCCACCATATAGCAAATAAAAATACCACTTGTTACACTGCGTCCTGCCACAATAAAATGACGAGCACATATTCAGAATTCTGGAGTTTTGTAAAATGTCCCATTAAATACAATTGTGTATGATAGTGAAAGGCAATTCTGCAGCTCAACTCATTGAGGGTTTATTCATTATATTACAAAAGCAATTGTTGGTGGTTATAATGTCCATTCAAGTACGTGGCTTCTAGCAGTTCATAATGGCTGTTGCCAGTTTAGTGATTATGTAACTAAGTAAGTAGCACATCAGGCCGCGTCTATAGTGCCGTCGATGGCGACGGCGACACGACGGGTGACGTCAACCGTCGTCACCGGCAAAAGATATATTTCGCCAGGCAGCGCGGGTTTCCGGCCATTTGATTGGTTCAAGGGCCGTCACATGAGCCCTTGAAAAATCAAATTTTGCCGGCTACCAGTTTTTGTGACGGCGACGTCGCTCCGTCGCATTGTCGCCGTCGCGCTTACTATAAGCGCACGCAGCGGCGGAAATGCATTTGTTTTCAGGCGACGTCGCGTTGCCGACACTATAAGCGCGGCCTAAGAGTTAAATTCTTAGATAAGGACATCTTTTCGTACTATGTAAAAATGAAGGTTGTGGAGTGGCTGAACAGCATAGCTTCTATAGAGTTCAAGTACGATTGGTTTAGCTTTTTTGTTTTATAATCTTTGTTGTTAGACATTTATTATTTAGAAAGAACATACTTTTCTGAGGTCTGCCCAGACGTAGAGCCCTGCGGAGTGCTTGAGAACAGGTATTCCAAGACCTCGCAGTCCAGTGACAAGCATCTTCCAGGAATCCTTTAGTCGTTGTTTATTAGTGGGGAAGAACACATTTTCCAGCCAGTCTATGGAGAAGGAAGAACAAAGGAGGGTCTGTGAATCAGGCAGACTCCATTGGCATTAGTAGAATGATTAAACCCATTGCATGCCGAAAGAGCCTGTAACTCATTGTAGAATAAAATGCTCCTAGAACGGAAGGGGTTAACAGTCCCATTTTAAATTAAATGAAACCTTATTTTCTATGACATTTACTATATAAACATAATTAATTATCCACAGCCAAGATCTAACAAATAATTTTGAGCATAAAACAATGCAATAAATAATAAATCTGCTCTCCGTCATTTTATGTTATGTCAAACATCCTCTCTCCTAATGCTTGCTTCTGTTCCTCATAATTGGTGCTCATATAATGGGGCTGCCAAATCACAGAGCCAAATTGAAGGAAATCACATTGTCATTTCCAGATGCATGTTGCAATTGGCAACCTTAGTCTCATTTTAACTTTAAAACTAGAAGGTTTACACTAACCTCTGTCGCTCAGTAGTTGAGTGAGCATATACTGAATAGGTCCTGGGCATTGATGGAAAAAAGCTAGGCGACTCATAGCACTGCAAACCTGTTCGTTTCTGGTATACAACATTCCTACTCTGAAACCGCTCATTGCAAAGTCCTTAACGGGAAGACAAGAGGAGAAAAGACAGCTACATTCCCGGTGCAAAAACTAGAGCAATTTATCATAGAGGTGCTAGGTCAGTATTTAAACCACTGGCATTTTAAAAGGCTAATACAATATCACTTCCAATAATGCTTCAGTATTGGACAATAATGAACTATCATGGGCCACAATTTGCCAAAGACCAGTAACTCTCAAATGCAAATAAAGAGCTGCAGTGGTGGAGAAGCATTTAACACGAAAGAAATCTGTACTTGTCCTCCCACCAATGAAGGACTTGACATACTATTTGTAATTCTTGCGTCCGTTGATATAAATTAAGCCTATATTTTGAAAAAGTACATTTACTGAACAAATTGATGAAATTAACGTGCATATTTAAAGTGAAGCATGACGTTGAAGTTAAAATGTAACATAAAATGAGCGTCACACTGAAAAGAAAAGCACTGCTTAAGAAGTTCAAAGTATGTTATTAGTTTTCATTTTCCATTTTCTTACAAACTACACACAGTTTTCAGTTTCAGAGAAATATTACAGTTCATTCATTTTGTAGGGTCACTGAAATATGGTGGGAGTTGTGTATTTTGCTTGGATCAACCCAAATCCCTACCACTTTGCAATCAATGCACCATTCTTGGATCATGTAGTTACTGTAATTATGATTAATTCATAAACCTTTAAAGAAACCAATGTGCATTATATATGGAATTTAGTGCTGACATCTTTTTATGTTGGGTGTTTAAAATTTGTTAAACACATTACCAATTTTCCTTTTTGTATTTCAAAGAATTGCTGTCCCATATTGAATGAAAGGCTTAAACTATTAATTCAACATAGAACTATATGCTTTCCCCACACTCTGGGAGATCTGCCTATTACAGGGTGTACGGTGCTGGCTACCTGCTGGTTCACAGGATTCTGAGTCATGCGCTGGTAGTAGTGGGGTCATCCGGACAGGCTTCTGGGGTAATTGATTGGTCTCTATCTCATGGTGATCAGCTCCTCCATCCAGTAGTATGAAGGCAATCTCCTGCAGGAGAACTCACTCTACTCCCCTCAGATAGATTGCACACCAGGCAGGAGTATATTTGAACAACTGGAACCTTTATTCCTTTCCTCTTCATAGTGATCAGAAAATCACCCGGTGCTCTAGTGGTAGTAGTGTTTATAAGTGAAATGCCAATTGGCTTCAGAAATCACAAAGAATAAGTGCAAAAATGTGACATTGTGGTGATAGAATATACAAATGTGATATTAAATAAATAAATAAGATATGACCGATGGCTTGTTGCTTCAACCCACGATGAACCTTCCTCTTTGGTTCTTAATGATGCTGATTGTGAAGAATGCATGGAGCTCCATATGCACTAACTGGTTCCTTGAGCTCCCGAATTCTTCACAATAATATTCCTCTGCATACACAGCATAACAGTCTCTGTCTTCACGGTACAACCAGCCTCCAGATGGTTCCTGGACATCCACCCCCATCCATGGGCACCGAGGGCAGTCCTTACTCTTCCCTGACTCCTTAATAGTTAGGGGAATGATAATCACTCCTCACTCCCCCAAGGGGAGGGGACAGTAGGTGCCAGAGCCCTGCACACCTCTGCGTGATACCTGTCTCTCTCAAGAGGGGAGAAACACTGATTGCATTTGGGTGTGCAGCTCCTTAAGTATAGAGGGGGAAGGTACAAGGTCTGAGCCCAGGATTGGGCAGAACATTGTATTGTATAGATAAGCCCGCCTCCACCCCTGTCACTCAAAGGAGCTGCCTGCTTGTGGGGAAAACCCTGGATTAATCCTGACACTGCCGCACTGTTACCAGAACACATGTCAGGTAGGGCAGATTAGTAGCCAAACCAGGTATGGCTACACTCTCCCTATGGTGGAAAATCCAATGTCCTCACTTGGAGCCAAATTTGGAGTACCATCCTTGAGCTGCTGACCTGGAATAACACAACACAGTTTATTACCAACAACGGTTGGTACACAGTTGATATTGCAGCCAGATATATGTAATCAGATACACTTTCTCTAACAGTAGGTACCCCGGTCACTCCCAACATGGAGAACCTTCCTACCTTTTAGTAGTAATGGTACCGGTCAGGCTTTTTAACAAGTGCACCTGTAATATCAGTTACTGTTACTGAGAACGTCCTCGGGGTGTCTTTCGGACAGGTACTCTACCCTGTCCATATAAATTGACCGCCCCGCCTTCCATACCCCTACGAGGCATGTAATACGTTCTTCTGTATGATAGAACGTACTCCTACATTTTGAGGTCAGGTAAGCCCTGATGACATCCTTCAGCCACTTTCTCCCTCATGATGGATTCAGGGACGTAAGGGATTGCCTGTATCTCTGTACAATTAAATGTTCAGCCCGGCTGAAGCCTATGACCCTCAGCCTGTCCTAGTAATACCCAGAACAGTGATTCTTGAGTGGGTTGCTCGTAGAAATTAATCACTAGCCCCTGGGGCTGTACAATACCCAATCTGATCTCCTGTTCCCTCCTCCTAATGTCTTCAGCAGTCTCCTTTGGTTCTCCTTTGGGGAGAACTCCCCATCTACCATGTCCCCATTAATAAGCAGGAACCTAGTCCTTGGCATGTATGGGACATACCCCTAGAACATGGTGTCCCACCATGGCAGTGTTTTTTCTACAGGCCCAGCCTGTGCTGACTCAGATACCCCCAAAGTCTCTGTTTTGTAGGAGGCAGTGGATTTGCCCCCATAAGAAACCACAATTTCAGTGGTCTCGTCCTCCCCGAAGCAGACGTCAAATTCCCACTCCCTTCAGTCCTGAGAAGGCTTTAGGGTCTTCTTGTGGCTATGGGCCCGTCGCTTAGAGCCCTTTACCCCACATGCATTTGGGAGGAAGCAATAGTGGCTGGTGCTAGGGCCCTAGGTCTCTTAATGTCTTTATTAAAGTCCATTGTTTCGGCCCTGCCCTGACTGGTCACAGTATGTACCATAACAGTCTCTGGGTCCGCAGGTTTCCTGTGACCCCGGCCCATCATGTGGCCATAATGCTGGTCAATCTGTAGTTTGGAAAGGTGAGTACTCACCGGAGCGGTTGCAGCAAAGTCCTCGTCGGCCCCGGTGGTCACCTCTACAATGACGTCATTTTGTTCCGGTCTCACAGTATCTGTGTAGAGATCGAGGTCCCGCCCCAGAAGTGCGTTGACATCCAGTCTCTGCTGAAGAGTGTCGCAGTCCTCTGCGTTGGAGGAGGCGCCGGCCGGCACCTCCTCACCAGAAGTTTTCCGGGCTCCTGCAGGAAGTAAGGTGGTGGACTCTTACTGCTCCACTGACTCACCAACACCATGGGACTCTCAGGATACACCCCAGATATGTCGGCCATACCTCCGGACGCTCCTCTGCTGCTCATGCCGCACCATCGCTTGGCGTCGAGCCCTTGCAGATCTTTGTAGGACAGAAAAGCTTGCAACTCTTTTGCAAAAACCATGCGGTCCTGATTTTCGGCGGGAACCACCATTTTGTATAGCGCAGTCCATGAGGTGATTTCCCTTGTGAGGGAACCGCCATTATAAACGCAATAAAGTACTTGACTGTGCGGTCTCCACAATTCCTACATGAACCCGCTCTTCTTGAACTACTGCAACACATGGTTAGCCGACTAGCTGAGTGTACATATACCCCAGGATAGGCAAAGCTCTTCCCAGTATGCTGCACACGATCACAGTCCATTGTAAGTATGCCTGTGGCTCCCTGTGCATCAATGATTAGTGATATTGTGGTAGTTCCTCCAGCAGAGGCTCACGTCACCTGCAGATCAGGCACCCCTCCTCAGACCCTACCTAGCAGGACCTTACGTCACCCTGCTTATGGCCCTGACATTCCATATCCTTGGCAGAAGTTTCTGGGCCCCTGGCTCTAAAACCCCCCCTTCACGCATTCTACACCTATCAGTCCTCAGGGTGCCTCAGAACACAGCAATAGCCATCTGCTTCAGCACAGCTTGCCCTCTAGGTTAGCATAGGCTGAAGCTCCCTAGCGGGGAAGTTGGGCCCTGTTATGGTATGCAGGAGTCCCCTAGAGCTACACCTAGCCTCTCTTCCTTTCACTGTACTCATTCTGGAAGCATACCTCATATCATGCTGCTTTGCTGAAAGCCTGTCCTGATGATCTCAGCAGCGCCTCCAAATGTAACGGTGTTTCCCCCACTCTCTGGGAGATCTGCCTATTATAGGGTGTATGGGGCTGGCTACCTGCTGGTTCATAGGATGCTGAGTCATCTGCCAGTGCTAGTGGGGACACCTGGACAAGCATCTGGGGTAATTAACTGGTCTCTATATCATGGTGATCAGCGTCTGCATCTGCTGCAGGCTCCAGTAGTATGAAGGCAGTCTCCTGCAGGAGAACTCACTCTACTCCCCCCAGATAGATTTAGAAAGAGAAACAATTCTTCACCCAAATGTAATTGATGAGGGGCCATCAAAAAAGAAGATTGACTTCCAGTCTACATTCATTACACAATACAATCGAGAAGCGAATAAAATCAAAGATGTAATTTTTAAACATTGGCATGTCCTTAGAAATGACCCGATCCTGGGAAGTGAGATACCAGAAAAACCACATGTGATTTTTAAGAAAGCAAACAATTTGAAAAGCAGACTAGCCCCAAGTACCTTTAAAAAAGAAAAAAATAGAAATTTCTAGCACCAGATGGCTAAATTCCCCTATAGGTTTTCATAAGTGTGGTGGGTGTAGAGCCTATGAATTTGGTTAAAAAGAAAAAATACATTTTCAGTCAAACATAATGAAAGAAAGATTTAATACAACAGATTTTATTAATCGTACAATGTACTTTGTTGTTTATCTAATTGAATGTCCATGTGGACAGCAATACATAGGCCGCACCACCCTCCCACTGAATACAAGAATATTAGAACATATAGGAAATATACGAAGGAAATTACAGAGCCATACAGTACCAAAACATTTTGAATTATGTCATGGGAGCGACCCAAAAGGTCTGACTTTTAGAGGGATAGAAAGAGTGAAGGCTCATTGGAGAGGCGGCAACAGAGTGTCTCTCCTATCACAAAGGGAGACATTCTGGATACATAAAATGAAAACTATGAGCCCTGAAGGCATGAATGTTGATTTAGATATTGCCGCATTCCTATGACCCTATCACCATTAATATACTTTTATAAGTTTACCATTATGGATTTATTGCCTCATATATGTATTGTTTGCTTTCAAATGTTATGAATAATTTTAGTTCCAATATGTATTTTTATTTGTAATATTTTTAATATGATGATTTTTAACATATATAATCACATGTGTATTATAATGAAGAGATTTCGTATATATATATATATATATATATATATATATATATATATATATATATACAGTGTTCGACAAACCTATACATTTGCTCGCCCCGGGCGAGTGGATTTAACCCCCGGGCGAGTAAATATTGGCCCAAGCAGCACACGTTTGGTACTAGGTGGCGAGTAGATTTTTTGTGTGGCGAGTAGATTGTTTTGTGATTTGTCAACCACTGTATATATATATATATATATATATATATATATATATATATATATATATATATATATTCATATGTACTTAATTCTATTTTTCTTCTCTTCCTTTCTCACCCTTTCTAAATATACGTCATGAGAAATATGGATTTATAGTTTCCATTCATAGATAGTGTTTTCATGCTAGCATATGTCTCAGTACACTTATGAAAAATAGTGACGTCAATGATTCCCTTTTGGATGATGTGAGATGTTGGCCACATCATATAAGTAAAAGACAGATTTGTTTTATAATATTGTGATTTTATGTTAGAGGTAGGGGGTATAGTGTATCCTATCATGTTAAAGAGAGATTCTGTTTATGCTTCTAGCTGTAGTAAGTGACAGAAATGCTGTATTGTTCTCCGTTATTACACTGCTCCCATTGGTTTAGCAAGGACCAATCACGGCGCTTATAGGTTGGCCCACGGACCAATGAGAGTAAGAGGACTGCTACTTAAAGTAGAGAGATGAGAAGCCAATCATGGACTCCTGACGAAGCGACAACAGCGAAACGCGTTGAGTCGGAAGCACCCTGCTGACGCCACTCACCTGCTCTGGTCTGCACCTGGGATCCCCTTCATTCGGTGAACTCACCCGCGCCGCGATACCGGAAACGAAACGCCGGCAAACTGGAAGTGACGCGACGGGAGATTTGTGCAGAGGGGGTGAGAATTGGGAGGCAGAGTTCGCTTTTCTTATGTGCCCAGTACATGTTTTATTGATGTAAGCATACATCTATATGGTTTTTAGAGATTCAAATTGTTATTTTTATACGGTACACACTATGTTTGGCTTTTCGTTTTCTCAGTGACATCCAGACATCCCCAAGAACCCTAGGATACAGAGAGAGAGAGGATCTACACCAGGCCTTCCCAACTCGTAAAGTGAGAAGGGCCGAACTGCTCCGAGGAAAAAAAATTTGGGCCGCACGGGTTAAATCATCATCATCATCATCTTCATCTCTCCTCCAGCACCTCTCATCATCATCATCATCCTCATATCTCCCCCAGAACCCCTCACTATCAATCTTTACGATACTCCCCATCTATCTCTCATACCCCCATCTCTCCCCCTCACCCACACAATACCCCCCTCCACATCAAACACACAATACCCCCCTCCACATCAAACATACAATACCCCCTCCACATCCCCCCAGCCCATTCCATGTCAGCATCCCCCCCCCACAAGTCAGCATCCCCCCCATGTCTCTCTTCCCTCAATATGACACTCTCTCCCCCTCCCCTCAATATGACACTCTCTTCCCCTCCCCTCAATATGACACTCTCTCCCCCTCCCCTCAATATGACAGTCTATCCCCCCCCTGCACCTCACATCACTCTCTCCCCCCCCTGCACCTCACATCACTCTCCCCCCCTGCACCTCACATCACTCTCTCCCCCCCCCCTGCACCTCACATCACTCTCTCCCCCCCCTGCACCTCACATCACTCTCTCCCCCCCTGCACCTCACATCACTCTCTCCCCCCCCTGCACCTCACATCACTCTCTCCCCCCCCCTGCACCTCACATCACTCTCTTCCCCCCCCTGCACCTCACATCACTCTCTCCCCCCCTGCACCTCACATCACTCCCCCCCCCCTGCACCTCACATCACTCTCTCCCCCCCCCTGCACCTCACATCACTCTCTCCCCCCCCCTGCACCTCGCATCACTCTCTCCCCCCCCTGCACCTCACATCACTCTCTCCCCCCCTGCACCTCACATCACTCTCTCCCCCCCTGCACCTCACATCACTCTCTCCCCCCCTGCACCTCACATCACTCTCTCCCCCCCCCTGCACCTCACATCACTCTCCCCCCCCCTGCACCTCACATCACTCTCTCCCCCCCCCCTGCACCTCGCATCACTCTCTCCCCCCCCTGCACCTCACATCACTCTCTCCCCCCCTGCACCTCACATCACTCTCTCCCCCCCTGCACCTCACATCACTCTCTCCCCCCCTGCACCTCACATCACTCTCTCCCCCCCCCTGCACCTCACATCACTCTCCCCCCCTCCCTGCACCTCACATCACTCTCTCCCCCCCCCCACATGTCAGCAGCCCACCCCCCCCTCACATGTCCGCAGCCCACCCCCCCCTCACATGTCAGCAGCCCACCCCCCCCCCTCACGTCAGCAGCCCACCCCCCCTCACATGTCAGCAGCCCACCCCCCTCACATGTCAGCAGCCCACCCCCCCACCAGCCCGTTTTTCACACCCACCCCCCCCACCAGCCCGTTTTTCACAACCAGCCCGTTTTTCACCCCCCCACCAGCCCGTTTTTCACACCCCCCCCCACCAGCCCGTTTTTCACACACACCCCCACCAGCCCGTTTTTCACCCCCCCCCACCAGCCCGTTTTTCACTAACCAGCCCCCCCCCCCACACCATCCCGGTTTTCACAAGTTTTTTCACACCCACCCCCCCAGCACGTTTTTCACACCCACCCCCCAGCCCGTTTTTAAAACACACACACACACCTCTTAGATCAGCTCAGCACATCCTCTCTCCCCGGTACTAAGACCCGCCCCGGCATGCTCTGACCTCCCCGGCATGCTGCTATTGAAGAAGAAAAAAACACACGGCTGCCGCATCCTCCTCATGCTGCCCCCGCGCACCGCAAAACCTGGGGGCTGGGAGGGAGTGGGAGGGAGAGGGAGGGAAGAGGGATGAATCGCCGCCATTTTTTAAAACTTTTTTTTTCATTTATTTAATTAACTGGCGCCCGGCCAAAGTCATCGCGCCCGCGGGCCGTATGTTGTGCAGGCCTGATCTACACGATCATAACACATCATTCACTACCCACTTGAGTTTGGGTTACATGCTCGTTGATTTCAGATAAAATGTGAGTTCTGATTTTATAGAAGCCTACTGAATTTGGAGATACATCTATAGAGACTGTGTTGCACTATTGTGTTTATTTTTCATTCCACATATTCACCCCTGAATGAGTTGCGCTCCCCTTCAACTTCCACATGGCTACATATACAAAACATTTCTGGGGGATTTCATAATAACGTATGTGATCAGAGGGAAAATGTAAAACTAAAATTAGTTTACACAAACAGTAAGTACACTTAAAGAGGAGACCTGTGAGAATAGAAAAGCGTTGTACATTATAATTGAATCTATTAAAAATGTTTATGTTAGTCCATTTAATAGTATCACAATCTGAAGCAAATCTCTAATTCTCCTGTGAGAATAAGAAAGGTACAGTGTACAGTAAAAAACAGAGAAAATACTGTGCGCTACTATCTAACCCAGAATATGGAATATAAATAAAGTGCAGTGACTAAACCACATAAATAAGTGAACAAGAAATAAATCACAATAACCACAGTGAGGGTGTATAATGAAGAAATTATATCACATAACCGTGTACTGGTAGAGGCGTCTGCTGCTATAAACACAGGGGTGGCTCAGCACCCCCCACACTCTAAGAAATGGAAACAAAAGAAACAGCGCACAACGCCAAATAGTGAAGCAAGTAATGCTATATATTAGTAATTACAGGGTAATAAATCTGCGTACATCAAAACAGTGGAATAGGTGCATTTAGTGTGTTTCACACAAGTTACCACTCAGCAACTGTTGTCAGAAGAGTCTGGAGCTTTCTTCTCTCAGCGGGGGCGCTACGTTGGTTCAGGAGCAGGATTAATGTCCAAAACCCCTCATCCAGCAGTACATCGCTCCCAAGGGGATTTCCCTTTACAGCAACCAGGCTCCGTTGCAGGTATTGGTGCTTGGTGGGACCGCTCGCGCTTCCAAGCCGTCTGGTGCAGCTCGTGTAGCTCAGCGAGCAGATCCACTGTACGGGGGTGAGACCTCAGCTCTGCAAGGGTACACTCGGCGTGCCACGTTGTCGCTCCGTCGCGGGATACTGCGTGATGATGTCACAGTCTCCGCAACAGCGAGGGAACCGGCAGGGAGGCAGTCAAAGTCTCTCAAAGTCTCTCAGAGTCTCTCATAAGCCCAAAATTACCACCGGGAGTGATACTAGCAGGGTGAAGCCAATGGAGGCAATGGCAATATTAAGGCACTAGATAAAAATCTAGAGGATGATTTTTATCTAGTGCCTTAATATTGCCATTGCCTCCATTGGCTTCACCCTGCTAGTATCACTCCCGGTGGTAATTTTGGGCTTATGAGAGACTCTGAGAGACTTTGAGAGACTTTGACAAGCTCCAGACTCTTCTGACAACAGTTGCTGAGTGGTAACTTGTGTGAAACACACTAAATGCACCTATTCCACTGTTTTGATGTACGCAGATTTATTACCCTGTAATTACTAATATATAGCATTACTTGCTTCACTATTTGGCGTTGTGCGCTGTTTCTTTTGTTTCCATTTCTTACAGTGTACAGTAACTAGAACTACTTGTTTCAATGTGTATGCAGAACTCAAAGTGAATATTAGGCATTTATATGATACAGTACCACAGGAAAGATATTAAAAAAAAACAATAAGGACAAGCGCGAACCAAGGGATATCTAGAATACTAAACTAAACAGTGCATAGGTGCTGCATGATGTAGACTGTTTCCAGTCCAAGATCAGAGAAAATATCAGCGCAACCTCAAAACAAAGAGGAAAGAGATATACGGGGAAGTATGTCCAAATTTGAAAGCCGTAATTATGGTAAGATATGCACTTACATGAAGTGCCCAGGCCATAGGCACTTAAAAGTATCTTTAGTGGTTGGTCTCTCTGGTTAGAAATTTCTCTATGGAATAGTCATATGTGGAAAACAAAGAGCAAATATGAAAAACATTTATAAAAGTTTCAAAACAGGATAAACCCTAGCAACTCACAGATTGCCAGTTCTTTTAGGCTTAATGCAGAGTTCTGGAGTCAGTACAGCAATGGATCTCCTTCTCTTGTGTGTCCGTCTCCGCCGGTGTCTGCCATCCATTCCTGATTCCAGTCTTCCGTCCCCCTACACGTTTCACAGGGAGTTCCTGCTTCCTCAGGGGTCTGTAGTCTGTCTATGCATGCCAGTATTTTTAGCTCTCTCTATTAACCCTATCCACTACTATTTTAAATATACAATACTTGGGGAATTCTAGCACAATATCTCAGTTATTTTAAGACAATTATACAGACAGTAGATATACAATAGATCATATATTGAACTATTTAACTGGCAATCTGTCAGGAATAGCCCTGACATTGTTTCCTAGATCTCCCTCTCTCCAGTTCTTTTGTCTGTCCACCGAGTGTGCTGCTGTTTCTGCCTGCTCTGGGTTTTCCTCTGTTTGTCTCCTCTTGGGTGCTTCTGTCTTCTGTCTCTGACTGCTTTACAGTTTCCTGCACCTCCTTGCCTTTGTTTTGTGTCCAGACTCTCTCTGCCCTGATCTGTTTATGCTTCTTTCTGTATTGAGTCCTCTACATATTAAAGGCCCTTGCCTATGATTTGGCTTTCCCCCATTGGGTTCCTGCTCCCTGGTTTCAGTTCCTGCTCCCCTGCCTTCTTGCTGCCGAACCCTGGCTGTGACCCCGACCATCCTTGCCTGTTGCCAGCCACCAACCTGAGCCCGTGACCCAGACCATTCTTGCCTCCCCTGTGGTTCTGGCCACCGAGGTCCTACCAGTTCCAGGAGTCTCCCCCGTGACACAATCTGCGAGTTGCTAGGGTTTATCCCTATTTTAAACTTGATTAATGTTTTTCATATTTGAACTATGAGGCTGCTCTGTTTTCTTTACATACTGTATTACTTCCATGGAGAAATGAACCACTAACGATACCTTTAAGTGACAGTGGCCTGGGCACTTCATGTAAGTGCATATCTTACCATAATTACTTAAGCTTTCAAATTTGGACATACTTCACTATATATATGTAGCCATGTGTAAGATTGGTGTACATATCTCTTTCTCATGCTGGCAGTAAACCTGGTAAGTATGCAGGATTGCCAGCAACAATCAATGGAGGTTTGCCCTCAAACCCTGGTGAGGTGTCATATGTCCCCAAAGGAAGTGACAACATGCATTGTGCCCACACTTAGTGGTACAGAGCAGGTTTGTTCTCTGGGGGGGGGGGGGGGTGTGATATAAGACACAGAACTGCCTAAAGTTAGAAGTCAGTTTCCTGTTGTTGTGCTGCCTCTGTTCAGTGACAGGCACGTGAAGGTTTGCAACAGTGTTGCAGTGTCTCCTGCTAGCTGTGAGTCAGTAAGCAGATGCAGCAGAGTTAGAGGAGCTGACAGAGTTAGAGCAGCTCAAGAGAGAGACAGAGCAGCTCAAGAGAGTAGAGGTGGAAAGCAGATCTATTAGGGAGAAGGGACCTTCCTAATGGAGTGCTGCACAGAGATGAGTGGCTGAGCTGTTATCTGTGAGGGGCAGCTTGCGCATACCATGCAAATAAAGATGCCCTTGTTAAAGATACCCCCACTGTGTGAGTGTGAGCTTACTCAACAGTGGATTGCACCAAGAAGGAGTTCCTCACCAGGACCATCTTCCTGCGGAAGCACAGATCCTGATGAGGTGGAGGCGCTGCACATGAAGTAAGTTGGACTCGCACCCACTACCTCAGCTACCTGTCCTGATGACATCCCCTAATACCATCAAGCGGGAGACTCAGGAGTCCTGTTACTTGCAGGTGCACCACCATACACGATCAAGTAATGGGGACCGGTTAGACCACACGGGCCAATGTGAGATTGGGTGGGTCAGACAGGAGGGATACACCCGTTACATTTGGAGGCGCTGCTGAGAGACCTGTTAACAGGACAGGCTTTTGCTAGGCACACAATAGGAAACAGGGAGAGTGTCTTCTGCCACTTTGTGCTGCGTGGGACGGAACCAGGGGTAGTCAGGGAGCTGCTGGAGCTGCAGGCCGCAAAGACGCCTTGGGATCCTGCTATGGGTTAGTGAGTCTGGAGCCGGGGGCTATTGCTGTTCTAGTCACCTTGAGGTAGCGCTAGCGGGGGACGCCTGAAGGGATAAACTGGTAACTTAGGGCAGGAATTCTGGAAGGGTCCGCACTAGGCTAGCCATCAGTAGGTAGACGCCCAAAGTACTGCATGGAAGAGCCAGAGTACTCTAGTCTCCATTCCAGATCACTTGACCAAGGAGCACAGACTGGAGGAAAGCATTACAGTAGACACAGAAAGAGTGAGCCTAGCCTGAGGTAGTGCACACACGAGTCAGATCTACGTTAGGTACACAAGGTGGTGCACAAGGCATTTTATTGCATCGGTGTGGTAGCTGCACCGCAGAGTGGAGCTCCATGTGCGATAACAGAAATTATAACAGAGAAAAGAATGGCGACCGCAAGAATGGAGGCTCTCTCAAGCAGTGAGTCACACCTAAAATGGCGGCTCCCGCCAAGTCGGGCGAGCACCAGGACTGTACAAGAAATTGTTGCAGAATTCTGTCCGGGTTGGGTGCGAAAACCAGAGCCCCGCCTCTGCACTGTGAGTAGTTCAGCACAGAGTCAGAACCACTCCTTGGTAGAAAGTGCCCCTCCTCTAGAGAGAACCGTCAGAATGGAGGATCTGCAGAGCGCAGAAGGTCCAGGATGGCGGGCAAACGAGGAACACGCATATGAACTGTGCGTGGAAGAAGAACAAGCTACAGAAGAGACTTCTGTGAGCCTGTTGGAGACTGGCGTGACAGCCGCGGCTGCGCCGGGTTTGTCCTGTCTATGCTCTCGGGAAAGTACCCTCGAGACTAGTGAGGACGACAGTGTTGCTAGATGGGAGGAACGAAATGGACTTTGTTATCATTCAATATACAAACAGCCAAACGCTACCTCAAATGTGATGAAGAAAGATAGTACTAACCAAAATGGCGGTTCCCGCGTTCCCGGGACACCGCGTAGGCCAGCTGCAGAAAGTCTTGCAACTTTGCAGTTTGCTGATTGTTGGCCAGGATTGGCGCCAACGGGAAAACCCCACCCTGTTGGGGAGTTTGGCGCGAAAGCTGGAACCGCGCCCTCATGGACTATGACTCACTCCGCCCCTGTGCTGGGTCAGCCTACAAGTCTACGAGACCCTCCTCTAGAGTCCACCAGGGGGAGTGCCCACATTGAACTGCCAGTAGCAACTTCTGTTCCCCCTAAGAAAGAAACAGAATTCAGCAAAGCACAACCTCAGCTACCAGGGGCATGGCGGGCCAGAGGAGTGACTTACCCCTTTCTTTTGTGCCCGTGTATACATAAAGTGAGGAAGGGTGATATGATCTTTGCCTGTTATTCATTGCCTAAAGGATTCCGGGAAGTATCCAATGATGGAATCACCAGCTTGAGGTGTGAGGACTCTGATTGTGTATCTCTGGGAAAAGAACTTGTTTGGGGAGCTACTTTCTTTGCAAAAGGAGCAAACCAGCTTGTGTCTAGCCCTTATCTGCCTAAGCGTGAGAAGTTCCAAGCCCCGATGACAGAGACGGCTCCAGGTCCGGTTCCAAAATCGGAACTCCAGATGATGGAACCATTCCTGACGGAATCAACGAAGGGTAAGGTGACTGCCCAGGGAGAAGGGGGATTGCTACCACTGGTACCGGCGGAGCAGGACCGCTTCAGGCCGATGGCCCCCAGCGAATGCGAAGCGCCCCGTCGCTGTTCCCCTGCGGAGATGTCCCTATCCCCATCCTGTACTACTGAAGACAGTAGTCAACCAGCTGTGGTGATGCGCCAGCCGGCGGACCACACAAGTGAAGCTGAAGATAAAGAGACATTTATCCCATCTGCTGCGGACCCTGATGTAGGCCCGTGTGGCCTACAACGGCCAGTCCGGCCTACCACAGAGGAACCCATCGCAAGCCAGCGGAGTGGTGAGGAACCTCCTAACCCCCCACAGGTGCCGGTGGTGGCAACGGCGGAGAAAGGCCTAGCCCAGGCCCAGACGGAGCGGAGAGCAGAACCATCACTTCCGGTGGCGGATGTCGTTCTGGAGGAAGAGGTTCCGGTTGGGAACCCAACGCAAGATGGCGGCGAGTCCAGCGAGATGGCCGTGTCCTCGTGGCCAAGCAGCTGTACCAGGTCGCCTGGGTCCGGGAAGAGCCAGCAGGCCCTGCGGAAGCCTGGGAACACGGAAACGGGTGAACCGGAGTGCCAGTCCGATGGTACCGGGCAAGGTAGCGAGAAGTTGCGGGTCGTAGTCCCGCGTATGCCGGCAATGTTTCCCTATGCTCAACCCCCGGCCATAGTTAAAACCCCTGCCCCTGTCACTTTTTCCTATGGGTCCCAGTCTAGCCAAGGGTTGTCTGGGGAGTCCCGAGCCACTTTTGAAGAATGGACTGGGGAAAATCTGGACTGGGGTGACTATTTTGCCTACGATGAGGGATTGGGGAGGGAAATAGCTATGCAAAGAAGGGTATACTGCACTAATGATGACAATCGTACTGTTACTGTGGGGTGTGATCCTAAGAGCCTTGGGTCAAATTTTGGGCCCCCTGGGACATTGGGAGTTTCGTCTGGGAATTTGGGTAATGTTGCTCATATTGCGCCTATTGCCCGGGGAACCCCCTATGTGCCTCCAGTGTCGGCAAGAGTTGTCAGGGATCGCAAAAAGTGGTTACTTTATTTTCACCATCCATGGGAGGGAGAAAGTAAGTTCGAAATGGGTACCCTTGATGAAGATAGGGAATATGGCACTGATGAAGAGGAAGGATCAGGAGAAGAAAATTGGGATCCTGGCGGGTTAGATGAGAAGTGGTGTAGTCAAGAGGGGATAGTCTACATCTCCAGGAGATGCTTTGGGGAAATGTATGGGCATGATCCTCTCAGTCCACTAGCATCCAAGCCAGAGTTATGGGCTGATTGTGGGTGTCCAGTATGTCACCTAGAGTGTTACAGCATTGCTGCTCTAAACCCAGTGGACCATGCTGTGCGCAAGCCACCTTAAGAGGGTATGGTAGTACCAGTAATGGATACTCCAGCATGGAGTAATCCTAGTTGTTACACATCTAAAGTTAGGATGTATCTGTTATTGTGTTATGAAAAGATATGTACTGTAATAATGTGTTATGTTTTGCAGTGCTACCTGAAGGAAGGTTCCGCAAATTTAGATCCCAGCCGGGCCGTTGGGGTTCCACCAGGGGGAGAATGTAGCCATGTGTAAGATTGTTGTACATATCTCTTTCTCATGCTGGCAGTAAACCTGGTAAGTATGCAGGATTGCCAGCAACAATCAATGGAGGTTTGCCCTCAAACCCTGGTGAGGTGTCATATGTCCCCAAAGGAAGTGACAACATGCATTGTGCCCACACTTAGAGGTACAGAGCAGGTTTGTTCTCTGGGGGGTGATATAAGACACAGAACTGCCTAAAGTTAGAAGTCAGTTTCCTGTTGTTGTGCTGCCTCTGTTCAGTGAGAGGCACGTGAAGGTTTGCAACAGTGTTGCAGTGTCTCCTGCTAGCTGTGAGTCAGTAAGCAGATGCAGCAGAGTTAGAGGAGCTGACAGAGTTAGAGCAGCTCAAGAGAGAGACAGAGCAGCTTAAGAGAGTAGAGGTGGAAAGCAGATCTATTAGGGAGAAGGGACCTTCCTAATGGAGTGCTGCACAGAGATGAGTGGCTGAGCTGTTATCTGTGAGGGGCAGCTTGCCCATACCATGCAAATAAAGATGCCCTTGTTAAAGATACCCCCACTGTGTGAGTGTGAGCTTACTCAACAGTGGATGGCACCAAGAAGGAGTTCCTCACCAGGACCATCTCCCTGCGGAAGCACAGATCCTGATGAGGTGGAGGCGCTGCACATGAAGTAAGTTGGACTCGCACCCACTACCTCAGCTACCTGTCCTGATGACATCCCCTAATACCATCAAGCGGGAGACTCAGGAGTCCTGTTACTTGCAGGTGCACCACCATACACGATCAAGTAATGGGGACCGGTTAGACCACATGGGCCAATGTGAGATTGGGCGGGTCAGACAGGAGGGATACACCCGTTACATATATATATATGTAAGGGGGTCACCCCCGGTTCCCCTGATCTTCCTTTGCCCCCTGCCTTACCCCTGTGGCAGTGGGGGAAGGGGACGGCGACTTCTCCCGGAGGGCACCGCCATCTTGGTTGCGGCGCGAGGTTCACGCAAGGCACAGAGGTTGGCCAGGGTAGCGGTGGCCATCGCCAGTGTGCCGGAGCTCTGGGAGGTTGCGCAGGCACAGTTAAGCGTAGCGGCGGCCATTACAGTGTCGCACATGCGCAGAAAAGATCGCGCACGCGGTCCCCATAGGAAAGAGCTGTGCCAAGGACTACAATTCCCAGCAGCCTCTGGGGACTGCACTTTCACCCTGGTCACAGGCAGCATTGAAGCCAATAGAGCTAGCAGATTCTCATGCTGCAGAGTTGCAACAATGTTGTGTGCAGACAGGGTTTTTGTCAGTTGGATCCAGGAAGAGATTGGGGAAGGTAGTGTGCACAGAGCAGGGCTCTGCTGTACTAGGCCAGAGAAAAACCAGGCCCCAGGTAGGCCCCACTCCCCACTAGGTTAGTGGGTAAGTTCATAGGGAAGGCCCCTAGGTTAGGGACCCTGCCCTTAGGTGCGTATGAGGTGCAGCCTTGTCAGTGTCACGGCTGTCAGTGCTGTGAGTGCTGACAAGAAGGCATAGTGTGTGTGCAGCCCTTTGCTGCAGGTACCAAGCAGGTTGCAGTGCGTTGCTGCAGGAGTTGGGAGTAGTAGGTAGGAGTTAATCAGAGGGGACCCGGGTGGTACGGGAGAAGTAGTGTGGGTGCAGGGGGTCAGTGACCCACCTGCATAGGACAGGCTACCCCGTAGGCCCCTATGAGTTTCCCCTGAAGAAATGTAAGGTTGCTGTGCTGTAGGGACGGCCTATAGTAGCAGCGAGCATCACCTTAGTTCACAGAGTCAGTTAGGGACTGAGCAGACGCTGCGCATCCGTTCAGAAGGTTGGGCGCAGACCTCCGCTGCCGCTGCAGAGGCTTTCCGCGTGGGATCGTCCTTGATGGTGGTTCCGGTGTTCTTCTGTCATCGGATCCTTTGTGAAGCCCGTTGCAGGCTCTTATCGAGGAGTGCACCAACGATCCTATTAGCTTCACTAGTGACTGCGCAGTCACACATATCCTCTCTCTGTAAGAGTGCGGGACATTTTGTGGGGATTATTGGACACGGGGTGGGATCACCCGGTGTAGGTGGGAGCGTCCTGTGAGACGCCTTAGTTAGTGTCTCCTCTAGTGAGGGACACCTGTTGATCTGTTGCCTGTTATGCAAAGAGAGTATTATTGAAGTTGCCGTCAATGGTCAGTAAAGCCCTTTGCTATTTCCCATCCAGTGTGTGTGATTATTTGTATGTGTCCTGCGAGGAACAATTCCCGCTCTGCTGGGAACCATCGCAGGTGGAGGCGCTGCACCGAGTAAGTGGTTACTCATAATATACTTGCCCCAGGTTCCCCGTGGCGGAAGCTCAGCCCTCCTGTGAGCCTAACAGGTAAAGCACCACACCCGGTAACTGTAGGTTCTCCGCACGCACACTATATCTGCGATTTGGTGGGGGAATACCCGTTACATATATATATATATATATATATATATATATATATATATATATATATATATATATATATATATATATATATATATACTTTATATGACAAGTGTATACTCCATCATTGTTATATAAATATATTCAAGGGTGCTTGCTTGACGTTACCTATATTATCTATGCTCTGGTAGGAATTCAATACGTTTTTTAATACTTACATTAGAGGAGCAGATCTGAACTTACTTTGCCAGGTCCCCATATAAAATGTGTCCTCTCTGGGTCTGGTACACTGTATACAGAGGAAACATACATTAAAAAAACACAATGAATCCCCCTCTTACCTCACATTTCATTATTACAAAATCCAATAACTGGCTCCAGCGGAGTTTCACAGTCCTTGTGGCTATCACTTCACGATATTACAGTCATTAACGATACAGAGTTCCTTTACCATTAAGGCGCATAAAGTAGCCTAATTACTAGCCTTTGGATTTTGGTATTAACAAGTGCAATACTGTTCCCGTAAAAAAGAATCTTGAGAAAAACTCTGCAAGTTGAAATCCACTTACAAATATATATGGGCACATTAGCATATTGATGGACATGCTCTGCGGCCAATGGCTACGAGGCACAGAAAGGACTGAGACCATAGGACATTGAGAGTGTGACATCACGAGAGAAGAGTGGCAAGAGAGAGAGGCAGGGAGGAGCACGTGATCAGAGTGAGATCTGCTGACAGCAAGAGAGAAGGAGGACCTGTCCTGAGGAGCCGTTCCAGCATGGCAGAGCAGCTCATACCGGAGGTAACTGGAACAATCCCAGAGTGTACATCATACTGTATGTATAAAGGGGCTCACGTCACCATAGGGTCCCGAAGCAGTGAGTAGGCCACGTGGAACCCCATCAAGGGTATCACACCTACTACACTGCAGTATCCTTTTCAGTATAGACAGCTAACACTACTCTTTGCAAAGTAACAGGCCTGAACCGTTAAACACAAATATATCCCACACTAGCTCCAGCAATGTGCCGGCACCAACAGCGGCCTATTAGTTAGTATTTGGGCCACCGGGACTGAGTGAGAGACACAGTGGGACAATTGTGTAGCAGGGAACTTCATTATTCTCTCACTATAAGATGTAATAAGTATTGTCCAGTGTCCTCTGATTTTGAGGGCCCCTGAATGTGGTTATTATTGTGTTCTGCAAATATAAAGGACTGTTCTTCAAAATATACGTGTCACTCTGTATCTGACTCCAGCCTGGATTTTTGCCAGCTGATTAGTTTTTCTCATATACATGGGAGACAGTCAGGCTGAGGTTTCAAAAGCTTTAAACACTATTACCTACTCATCAGGCTATTGCTAACAAAACCGGTTGACTGATCCAAGGTTGAATAATGTCCTGAGCTCGTGGTGGCCGCAAACGCTTAATAAGGCCACAAACTGCCCCTCAGTGTGCAGACAGCATGGGTGGTACAGCTGTCAATAACTGCGGCAGCTTCCAAATTCACTCCTCACAATGCGTTGCTGCTGTGGATGTAAAGCCAATGGGGCAGCGACTTTGAAACCTCCCAGTTATTTACAGCTATACCACTCACACTAAGGTGAAGTTTGGGCCCTCACCAAGAGCGCTGTCCCCACACTGGCTCAGGAACCCACTATACTGCCTAGAATCTGATATTTTGGGGGGAAAACCCAGTGGGACTCACCTCACGAGCCCCTAGGTTTACCAAACCTCCTGTTGAGAATTTCTGCCCTTAGATAACTAATATTTGTATTAATGGTTTACAACCTACTGTAGCCCTTGAATCTCTCTGGGGATCTACCTGGGGTTAGAGAAGAATCCACTCTGCCCTCCTGCCCCTGGTTTGGATAGAAATTAGCCCAGTTATGTTAAGATCATGTGTTAGTAAAAGTTGGCATCAAAAAATGTTTTGTAAACTATAGAATACATTTCACTTTAATAATAATGTTTGGCATTAGTGCCACATTTAATACATAATACTTACTCATGGAAAGAAAGGACACTTGTAAAGGAGGTGTTGTTAAATACGGAGAGCATGTATATTTCATCTATAATCACATGCAGGTTGTATCTATGCATACAAAGAGAAATATAAAGTTTTGTTACTGTTCAGATGACACTTTTATTGTACCAGCATTTGTCCATGAAAGGTAATGCCACGTTTCCACTGGTAACTACAGGATGGGGATGTGTAACCTTAATAAAAATTCTCACCCGCACGTTTGAACAGTTGCTTGTATTGTTGCAAAATTCTTTACCAGTTGAACATGATGATAGTCTATTATTCCAATGATAAGTAAGATGGCGAATGGCACTGAACATTTACGTTTCAGTAGACATTGGGAATCTATATGATAGATAGTAGCTCCAGAGGGAGTTCTACAACATACACTACCACAGTCTTGTAACACCAGCAGTCTGGCAGGATATCTAAAATGACTTTTCAGGATTTTCAAAAAAATAACTTTATATTTTATTGGACAATGTCAGTGTCAGGTGTATGTCCTCTTTACACTCTAAGCCCCATAAAATATATGTTTCAGTCCTTGAAACTGACGTTTTTATTCATTTCAGTGGTGAATTTTTAAACCAGGTTAGGACAGATTAGAAATGATGATGATGATAATAATAATAACTTTATTTATAGAGCGCTTGTCTCCCAAATGGGACTCAAAGCACTTCAGTTACAAAAAGGGAAAAAGAAGAAAACATTTAAAGTTATAAATGAGACCAAACACACGGTTAGATACAGGAGAGGGTGGGATGGAACGGTATTGAAGCTATTAAATGGTTAAAGGAGGGCTCAGCAAAGCAATTAATATAGGAGAGGGCTAGTAGTAATGGCATTCTGTTGTCAGAGGAGCAGGAAAAGGATCCTGCATATAACTTTAATGTAGTTACAGAGTGCCAGGACAAGGATCAGACAGTGTAATTAGCTGTAGTGAGCAAGAGGCTCTGTTTCATGGCAGCACTGCTCCTCTGACCAGACAATGGAACTACAAGCTGCCCTCTGCTATATTATCTGCTCATCATGAGCATTCCTTTAGCCATTGTTATTGGCATTTGCCCATCAATCGAAGATTGGACCCGGTTACCTGATAACTAATCAGGGACATCTGCAGTTTCATATTCCTGCCTCATCTGATCTACAATCCTGCTAAATAACAGAGCTTTTTACCGATTAAAGTCAAAGAAGCTGGTCATGACTGCTTGATCACTGTACTGTTTCTGTAGATTTTATTTGTAATCTAGGCGCTTGAATATAGTCAGTATTACACCTATTTGCTATGTGTAACACCTCAGGCATTACAAATGAACCACAGGTGTTTACAGCATTATATAATTTAATTTATATATAAGTGCAAGCATAGAGGAAAAGTTCTTTTAACAACATCTCTGCAATAAGGTGAAATCTATTTGTTTGTACTTTGTTCTTGTTATGTTGTGTTTCAACGCTTTGTTCTACTCTACAATCTATAAAAAACACTTTATTCTACATACAGAACTAAACTCTACCTCATCTCCTCCTAGACATGAGCAGTCTTTTAGTTATCACCACCAAGGTATACGCGTATATATTATATACTAATAATTACCCGGTCATAAGTGGTGGTGCACACAGCAGGGGCCTTTTTGCCCCTCCTCTGGGGGTTCCCTCTGTATATTCCTACTATTCCCCTTAGTGCACCCACTAGACGTTACTTGAGCGATGGTTACCTGCCAGTTTTTTAGTATACACTTCATAAATGCCATATTATCAGTGCTTTCATATCTATGCTCTCCTTATTTATTTGCTTTAAAGCAACACTATATATGTAGCGGTCATGTAAAATGCCTACAGTCATCTCTCCTGCTGGCAGTAAGGCCTGGTAAGTGTGGGCATGCCAGCAGTAATTATGGAGGTTTCCCCTCACACCCTGGTGGGGTGCTCTGTGTATGGCTGGGACTGGTCACATGCTCTGACTCCATGGTTAGTGATGTCAGAGATGTGTCAGCCTCAGAAGCTTACATAAGGCACAGCACTGTGTTCTAAAGTTAGTTGCTGGAAAGTTCTACCTGAGTTGCTGAAAGAGTTGAGTCAGTTATGTTGTAATAACTCCATGGGAGGCTGTGTCCAGGGACCTGGCACAGGACAGTGATTCCTGCGGGAATAGTGAATCCCTGATCTAGGTGACATACCTAATTAAAGGGAGCACTGGCGAGATGAGCGGCTGAAGATACTCCTTGTGGAGGGCAGTTGCCCTGCCGTATCAATAAAGATGAGTTCAGCCAGAAACCCTCTCGTGTATCTATCAAGAATGAGTGTACAGAGAGGAGCACCACGGAGGAGTTCCTCGCCAGGATCATCCCCATGCGGACGCAGGGACCCTGGTGAGGTGGAGGCGCTGCACTGGAACTAGGTGAGACTCAGCACACTACCTCAGCTGCCTGTCTGACGGGTCCTCCCCACACACCATCATGCGGGAGACTCAGGAGTCCTGTAGCCAGCAGGTGCACCATATGACATATCCACACTGTAATGGGGTCCGGTTAGACCACAGGGGCCAATGTGAGATTGGGTGGGTCAGGCCGGGCCAGAAATACCGTTACATTTGGAGGCGAGCTGCTGAGATCAGATCCGTCAACAGGACAGGCTTTTAGCTAGGTCACTTGGAAACAGGGAGAGTGTCTGCTGCCACTTTGTGCTGAGTAGGGACGGACCTAGGGGTGGTCAGGGGGCTGACGGGATATTGTCAGTTCGCAGGGACAACCTAGGGGCCTGAAGGGAGTGAGGGGTCTGGAGCGGGCTATAGCTGACCGAGTCACCTTGAGGCAGTGCTAGTTGGTAGGATGCCAGAAGGGACAGCCTGTTAACTTGGTCAGGAGTCCTGGAGAGGGTCTGCGCTAGGCTGACCAAGACAGGTAGACGCCCCAAGTACTGCATGGCAGAGCCAGCCAGAGTACCTAGCCATTCCAGACACTCACCGTAGGGAGCACAGACTGGGAGGAAGGAGTCACAGCAGACACTGAGAGAGTGAGCCTAGCCTGAGGTAGTGCAACACTGGGTCACACCTAGATAAGGTACACATGTGGTGGTGCATCTGAGCTAATCTTTATTGTACCGGTGTGGTGGCTGCCCCGCAGAGTGGAGCCTCATGTACGACAACTGTTATGAGAGAGTGGAGGATCCGCGTGGCGCGGAGAACGTAAAATGGCGGACAGAGGCTGATGGGGAGGGCACCCGTGGCGTGCAACCCACTGAAGAGCAGACTGTCGCTGAATTGTCCTTAACGAGTTTGCTCTGGAGCGGAGCGAAGGCTATGGCTGCCCCGTTTTTATCCTGTATGGGACAGCGAGGGGCCACCCTTGAAGAGTGTGAAGAAATTGTTATAATTGGGGGAGAACCCCGTGAGGAGAGCAAACAGATGGACTTTGTGGGCTCAAAAGTCAACCAAAATGGCGGTTCCCGCTTGCTAGGGAAACCGCATGGGCCAGGCGCAGAAAAAATGGCTGCTGCAGGACTTGCACAGAGCTGGCCGGGAATGTCGCGAACAGCAGAGCCCCGCCCTGATGGGGGGCATGGCGCGAAAGCTATGGCTGCGCCGGGATGGACAGTGACTAATTCAGCCCCTGTGCTGAGTCAACCGTTGAGTTTATGGGACCCTCCCCTGATTTCTACCAGGGGGAGTGACTTTCAATTATGGCCTGTGGGGATGCACCCACTGGGCCCAGGGACTGATATCCAGACGGCGCCACTACAAAAAGTAGTTCCGGCCGTGGAAGAGCCGTGCAAAAAGGATGGTTATCTTGCACAGAGGGCGGCTGCCAGGAGAAGGCGGGAACTAGCCGCGGGAAAAGACCCCCACCCTTGTGGGGAAATTGGCGCGAAAACGCTAACCGCGCCCACCAGGACTGAGAGAGGTGCGGCCTTAATTAAGGGGCATGATATTCCCCTGTGGGACCCGCCCATTATTGCAACCCCTGGGGGCGGGTTCCAACTCTGTCAGAGAAGGGAGGAGCCGAAGCAGGGAGTGGCGGATCCAGCAACTTCCACCAGTCAGTTGCGAGGAACCACAGAGAAGGAGAAACCTGTACAGGAAGTGACTCCTGTACAAAGAATGGCCTGCTCCTCCACTGTGGGCACTATGGTATCCACCCAGCCCTACTCAGTGCCCGGCGGGGTGCTGGTGGTGAGGGTGGCCAATACTGAGACGGTGGTCGGGCTCTGCCTACAATGCGGGCTGCCCGGAGGTACTGTGAATACGATGGCACGTTGCCCTCATTGCGGGACTTTGTATCTGTGGCCTATGCCCACGTTCATCCCAATACAGCCTGCTGACCCCCCGGTGGATGTGACACGGCGCTCTGCTGAGTCCCCGGGCGCGCTGTGGATCAACCGCGCGAGTCCCGGAGACAGGGGACTGGAGCCGGTCAAGTCGGCTGGGTCACTGGCCATTGAGGCGGCTGGATTAAACCCCGCGACAGGGGCAAAGAGACTTTCACCCCGCCCCGCGACCCCTAGGTCGGGGCGAGGGGACTACTCTGATGAGGACCTCCATGAGCTGGCGGTAGCAAAAACGGAGCGGAAAAGACAGACGGGAAGAACGACGCCACGTGGGGTGAGTGACCGGACGTCCCCTGCAGATCGGCGATCCGACCGACGGAGTCCTGCCACCCCAGGACCTGGCGGAGATGGGAGAGAGACGCCTACACCCCTGCGGACGGGTAAGCCAAAAAGCCCTATCTCTTACCTGGTCACAACAGACGGCGAAGCGCTGGAAGGGCCGCGCCAGGCCCAACGCGCACGTGGAGGAACGGCATCACTTCCGGTGGCGACGGCGGAGCAACCGGATGTCGTCGTGGAAGAAGAGATCCCGCATGGGGGTCCAACGCGAGATGGCGACGCTTCCGGTTCCGGGGAGGACGTCACTTCCGGTGGCGACGGCGGAACCCAGGAAGGGGAAGCAGCGACGCTTCGGCGATTGGGGGAAGGTCCCCGACCGCTCGTATTGCCCAGAAGATGGAGAGACGATCTCAGGACTGAGGAGGGTGAGACATCATCCTTGGACCAGTCTACGGACAGCCAGGAGCGGGTCGTAACCCCGTGGGGTCCCGTCCCATGCCCCTATACTCAACCATATGCCCTAGCTAATGTCCCTACCCCTATCACACGGTCACCGGGTTCACCGCCCAGCTTGGAACTTGTGGACATACCTTTGGGGGGGGAGGAAGGACGGACTGGGGAAAGGCAGCTCAGTGGAGCTACGGAAGGCGATTCACGGGGAGGGGGAGAATTGAGGGTGGCGGATACAGCACCCCAACCAGTGGTAAAGGCCCCGGGCTCTTCGAGGTGGTCCAACTCGCGATCCACAAGGTCGTCAGGGGTATTTTCGTTTGATGACGACAGGGAACCAGGACCCAATCCATTTAAGGAGACCCGGTGGTGGGCCCCGTTATTTGAAGGGTACTCCGCGTGGATGGACCGTACTCGGTTCCTCATCCGGCGGGAGGACGTGGTAGATTTCTGGTGGAAAGAGGGAGAGTTTACACCCGAGCAGAGGGACAGGGAATTACAGGATAGGTGGTTCCAGCTGGAGCGTAGAGACATAGCGCCCATGGGTC
Organism: Ascaphus truei; assembly: GCF_040206685.1. Lineage (NCBI taxonomy): Eukaryota > Metazoa > Chordata > Amphibia > Anura > Ascaphidae > Ascaphus > Ascaphus truei. The sequence goes on along the minus strand of NC_134484.1, from coordinate 403,899,082 downwards.
CCGACACACTGTCAGATCCAGTAGATCATGATGAGCCCCTATCATGGATGTTACCTGGGAGGGCAGGTAATGCTGATCTGACCAGGGTCAGTAGGGCGGAGAGGGCTATAATAGTCAAATATAAAAAATCCCATGGGTTGGAGTATCCCTATGTTCCGGAGCCCCTGATGGATGAAATTGAGGACAATAGGGAAACGTGGCTCCGAGAAACTATAGAGCTGTATTTAGTCAATAGGGGGAGTGACATTGTAGGTAAGAAGGCGGAAGAAAGGATAGACACCCTGATGCGAGTGTGGAGCATAGGGAGAAATGTTCACAAACATAGGGTGACCTATGTGCCAGAGAGAGGATCACCTAGGCATTATTATGTGACGGTCCTGGATATGGGTAACCGGGAAGTGAGGAAACCTGACCCAGATCACTATTATTAAGGGGGTACTGAGACATTACGCGGGTTCGTGGCTGCTGGTCGGGGCGGGCTTGGCGGATGACTGTATTCATGTGTACTGTATTATGAGGAAATTTGTGTGATGTTAATTATGTTTTCCGTTACAGTGCTTCCTGGAAAGAGGTATACAAATTTAGGTCCCAGCGAGGACGATGGGATTCACCAGGGGGAGAATGTAGCGGTCATGTAAAATGCCTACAGTCATCTCTCCTGCTGGCAGTAAGGCCTGGTAAGTGTGGGCATGCCAGCAGTAATTATGGAGGTTTCCCCTCACACCCTGGTGGGGTGCTCTGTGTATGGCTGGGACTGGTCACATGCTCTGACTCCATGGTTAGTGATGTCAGAGATGTGTCAGCCTCAGAAGCTTACATAAGGCACAGCACTGTGTTCTAAAGTTAGTTGCTGGAAAGTTCTACCTGAGTTGCTGAAAGAGTTGAGTCAGTTATGTTGTAATAACTCCATGGGAGGCTGTGTCCAGGGACCTGGCACAGGACAGTGATTCCTGCGGGAATAGTGAATCCCTGATCTAGGTGACATACCTAATTAAAGGGAGCACTGGCGAGATGAGCGGCTGAAGATACTCCTTGTGGAGGGCAGTTGCCCTGCCGTATCAATAAAGATGAGTTCAGCCAGAAACCCTCTCGTGTATCTATCAAGAATGAGTGTACAGAGAGGAGCACCACGGAGGAGTTCCTCGCCAGGATCATCCCCATGCGGACGCAGGGACCCTGGTGAGGTGGAGGCGCTGCACTGGAACTAGGTGAGACTCAGCACACTACCTCAGCTGCCTGTCTGACGGGTCCTCCCCACACACCATCATGCGGGAGACTCAGGAGTCCTGTAGCCAGCAGGTGCACCATATGACATATCCACACTGTAATGGGGTCCGGTTAGACCACAGGGGCCAATGTGAGATTGGGTGGGTCAGGCCGGGCCAGAAATACCGTTACATATATATATAGTGTTGCTTTAAAAAAATAAAATAAGGAGAGCATAGAAATGAAAGCACTGATTATATATATATATATATATATATTTGACAACAGAATGCCATTACTACTAGCCCTCTCCTATATTAATTGCTTTGCTGAGCCCTCCTTTAGCCATTTAATAGCTTCAATACCGTTCCATCCCATCCTCTCCTGTATCTAACCGTGTGTTTGGTCTCATTTATAACCTTAAATGTTTTCTTCTTTTTCCCTTTTTGTAACTGAAGTGCTTTGAGTCCCATTTGGGAGACAAGCGCTCTATAGATAAAGTTATTATTATTATCATCATCATCATTTCTAATCTGTCCTAACCTGGTATATATATATGAAAACCAACACAGAGAAAAAAATCCCCAAAGTAGCACTCTAGCATACAAAAAATATCAAAATGTATTAATCACATACAGATATGAATCATTAAGTACTTCTGTGACCCCCCCTTTTGGCTTTTGTCATTGTTATCTGTCATGTACATGCCTCTCTGTGTGTGCTTTATCTACAGGCTCAGCCCACATTATGTGATTTTGCTGATATTATATGTATCTATCTTTACATTATCACCTCACACAGGGCAGGGGGCCTTATTTAGGTAGCCTCGACCGGCCGGTCAGAGTGTTTTTGAGGTAAGAATTCTCTTGCCTTTACACTTGCATGTTAAAGGGTTCATTCATTGTACATGCAGTGTAGCACTGCTTTCCAGCACACATCTCCACATCTCAGGTTCAGGTTCTGTCCCTCCTTATGATTTGAGTTATTTGTATGTATAAGCTCATTGTTGCTTCATTCCACTTATCTTAGAGGCTCAGCATTATTTCAGCTTTGAGGACACCACT